>NC_081557.1:67311931-67528551 GCF_022355385.1 Mustela nigripes | reverse complement strand
CAGAATTTATACGTTGAAGTCCTAACCCCCAGAACCTCAGAATGTGAGAATCCTTGTTCTCACCAGCGACATTATTGCCGAATGCCCGTTCTCCAAGAATGCCAGAAGATTCCCCATGACCTCTAACATCAATTTCAACTTGGATAATGAGTTTTCCTCCCCCTGTCTTTCTCGCTGAAACAATGTTCTGCATACGATGACTCCTTAATGGCAAGCCTTGACTAGAACAAATCGTGATAAGGCTTTGGAATCAAGGGGACCGGAACTGGCGTGGAGGTCCCACCCCTTACTACCTGAGTACCTGTGGGCAATCAGCTCAGTCCATTCCATAAACATTTAGCAAGCACAGACCATAGGCCAGGCATTGTGCTAAATCTGAGATGCGGAGATGAGTAAGATCAAATTCCTCTCTCCGGGAGTCTAGTAGAGGCTGGCAGAAACGTTAACCAATAATTACCAAAGAGCGAATATTAAGTGCTTTAATAGTGTTAAATGCAGGCTGCTGTAGGGTTCAGAGCCCAGGGGAGAGGACCTGGTGGAGATGGTAATGGTTGAGCCCGTCCTAAAGGATGAATATAACCAGTTGAAGGGAACTTGGCTGATTAAGGATAAGGGTGTTTCTGGTCAAAGGGAGGTCACCACTCCCAGCATGGGGGCTAGGAAGGCCTAACTCCCAGGGCTGTTGTAAAAATCCATGGCGAAGGGTATGAGTTTAAAGGGTCTAGCACAGACCATAACAGGTGCTGCCAAATACAGCAGAGGGGGCCCCTCCCCCACCTTGTCCCCCCCACTCTCTGCTACTTTCCTCTCGGTGGCAACTCTGAGCTTGGGACTTCGCAAGCCTCTCCAGGTCCGTGTGAGTTTCAAGTCTGGCAAAGATCCTACTTTCTTCGCTACTGTCAAAACTGGTTGTATTCTGTGCATCTTAATTCAGAGGTTGCAGGGGTATTTGGCCACCTTCGCAACTTCTCCCCGCAGCACATAAATTATAGGTCCAGAAATGCAAATAGAAGCACAATGGGAAAGTTTGAGTGTGCTGGTGCATGCACCAAATTATTCTCCGCATGATAATTTCTATCACTGCAATTAGACTCTGCAATTAAAAATCACTGATGTTTCATGACAGCCCACAATTGGCTTTGGGGCACAAAGGAGAGGGTTGGGGTGTGCTGGCATGAATGGGGACACTGCACACAGGGTTTAACAGGGACTGGGAAAGGAGGTCGCCGTCGTCCTTGAGGGCCATTCACTAATAAAAAGTGTTCTCATTTATATATGGAAATAATGAGGCAAAGGAGCTAATTTAAAACAAAAGAAGAAGAAGAAGAAGAAGTAGAAGAAAAAGGCAGAAAGAGAAAATAAGCAACAAACGTACAGATCACTTAGAAAGCCACAGTAATTTACCTGCCTGCTTTCCTCTTCTGGAAGATTTTTATCTCTGGCTGGCATTGTCGTAAATTACTTAGTAAAGCTGAAGTCAAAATTGGCTTTCAGTGAGTTCCACCTCCGTTTGACCCCGGTGTAAACAAGAAGCCACACTGGATTTTCTCACACGTTCAGCTGTGTAACAGCTCCCAAGAAACCAGGATTTCTGTTGCCAGTTGACCACGACTCCAGGGCTCACAGATCAGGGATGGCAGAGAATCAAATGTAGGCTCCTGGCCCCTGGGTGGTGGTGGGGGATCCTCCCTGCCACCTGTTGGGGGTCAACAGGGCCTGCCCGTGGCCTCCCTCCCACGTGCAGAGGAGACAGAAGGAAGGGAACCTCCGAGGAACTCTAGCTTCCTTCTCACCCTGGCCGGAAAGGGATTTTTTTTTCCTCCGGCCTCTGAGAAGGTCTCCGTCCTGTGAAAGTAAATTAGGTAGAAAATTACTTTTTGACAAACTTGACTGAAGCTGTGAAAGTCATTCTGCCTAAGTTTGAAAAGTGATTGGAACTGAAGGTTGTTTTTTTTTTTTTTTTTTAAAGATTCGCTCTTCTTTTCTTTTTAAAAAAGCAGATCGCCCTCTGGTAATGAATAGGAATTCAGACAGATGGTGAATACTTTTCTTCTCCTTTGCCTGATTCTGAAGGGGAGCTCTTGTCTCCATTAGCATGTCAATACCGAGGGCCCTCTTGAATTTTCTAGCCATTCCGGATCAGTCTGTAGAATTTTCCATTCTTTCTCATTCTGAAGTGGGTCCTGTTTCAGGATTAAATGGGTTTTCTGGCTAGTTTTGGGGGGGAATTCAATGGCATATTTAAGTGGTTGTGTCTATGATTGTTTGTTGTCTAGGGCTGGGTAACAAAACATCCCAAAACTTAGTGTTTTAAGACAACAGTGATTCCTTATTTTTCTTCTGTGGGCTGCCTGGGCTGTTCTACCGGCAGGCCAGCAGAAGAACGAGGCTGGAGGGTCCACAAAGGCCCCTCTCGTGTGCCTGGGGTGTGGGTGCTGTCAGCCAGGGTGCCTCTGTTCTCCGTGTAGGCAGCCTCTCCACAGGGGCTCATGCCCCAGGCCCTCTGCGCCTCCAGCCTGTCCTACTAGCATGGTTACTGGGCTCAGAGGGCCTGACTGATCACACCCTCAAGGATAGGCCCAGGCTGTTGGCCAAACAAGAGACAAAGCCACCCAAGGATGTGGGGAAACTGAAGGGAAAAGGAGACTGACTCCACCTCTTGGAGTGAGAAGAAGTTTGCACAATTAGGGTGGGAAAGGAGTGCTGGTAGCCATCTTTGAGACAACGGCTGCCATGGTAAAATGTGTCCTCAGCTGATGCTTGAAAACTTCTTCCAGGAAATGGAGTATTGTCAGTCTTACTGAGTGGACCCTGGATAAGCTGATGAGAATGAAGAAGGATGACAAGTGTAGTTATTACGCCTTGCACACCTCCTTAACGTGCACTGAGCATGGTGTAAGGTACTTTGCCTTCACCTTCTAGAAAACAGCTCTGAAAAGGTAGTGTTGTTATACCTACTTTACGTATGGGGAAACTGAGGCTTGGAGACCCTGTAATATAGGGGTTCATTGCAGTCAGCTGTGAAGGATGCTGAAGGGGAGCTTGCTGCCTCTCTATGCCCCCTGCTTCCCCGAGTGGCCTCAGCTCTGCACCTGTCGGGGCCGTACCAGCCAGACCCCTGTCACCATTCCCCATCTGAAGGCCTCCTACACTGAGACTTTCTCTAAACCTGCTTTTTGTTCAGTGACAAGAAGTACTGATAGGTTTTTAGTTAAACTTATCCCATCAAATATGTTATCCTTTAAGTTGTCAGCCTTGGCTCTCCCAGTTAAAATTTTTTCTTTCTTTCTTTCTTTTTTTAGTATTTTATTTATTTATTTGACAGAGAGAGACACAGTGAGAGAGGGAACACAAGCAGGGGGAGTTGGAGAGGGAGAAGCAAGCTTCCTGCTAAGCAGGGAGCCCAGTGTGTGTCTCTATCCCAGGACCCTGGGTTCCTGACCTGAGCTGAAGGCAGATAGATGCTTAATGACTGAACCACCCAGGTGCCCCTAAAATTTTTTCTTAAGAAGGCATTTGGCTGGGAACCTGGGTGGCATAGTTGGTTAAGCTTCTGGCTCTTTTTTTCTTTTTTAAATTATTTTTATTAACATATAATGTATTATTTGCCCTAGGGTTACAGGTCTGTGAATCATCAGGCTTACACATTTCACAGCACTCACCACAGCACATACCCTCCCCAGTGGCCATAACCTAATCACCGTCTCCCTACCACCCCCACCCCCAAGCAACCCTCAGTTTGTTTTGTGAGATTAAGAGTCTCTTATGGTTCCCTCCTGATCCCATTTTGTTTCATTTTTTCCTTCCCTACCCCCCGCAACACCCCTCAAATCAGAGAGATCATATGATAATTGTCTTTCTCTGATTGGCTTATTTCGCTCAGTATAATACCCTCTAGTTCCATCCCCGTCGTTGCAATGGTGAGATTTCATTTCTTTTGATAAGCCTCCGACTCTTGATTTTTGGCTCAGGTCATGGTCTCAGGGTCATGAAATCGAGCCCCATGGTGGGCTCTCTGCTGAGTGTGGAGTCTAAGATTCTCTCTCTCTGCCTTTCTTCCTTCCCTTTATCACCGCTCGAGCAACACACAATCAAAAAAAAAAAAAAAAGGGGGCATTTGGCCCAGAAATTCAAGAGAATATTGAAGAATTTAGAAGGGAACTGGTTATGTAGCCATTAAGACTTATTATAAAGCTACATTAATTTGAAAATGTTGTGTTAATGCCAGGGAAGACAAGTGGAAGAGAATAAGGAACTCAAGGTTAGTTCCACCCATACAGAAGAATGGTTACACACAGGATAAAGTACAAATCCCTGGAGGGAGAACGGAAACTTCCAGGAATGGCTCTGGACAGCCAGTCATTCATATGGAAAAGTACAAAATGAGATCTTGACTCCCTGTCCAACACAAAGATAAATTCCAAGCAGATTAGTGGCCTAAATGTAAATAGGCGGCAAAAACAGATGACTATTTCCAGGACTGTAAGTAATTGAGGAGGATGTCTTAAATAAGACACTGAAGTTCAAACCTTTCTGAGGAAAATGATTAATTTAAGTGACCTTCACAGTCCACGTCTGTGAGGTTGGGTTACGGGTAGGTCTTGAGAAACTCTCATGCATAGGCATGAGGAGGAACGCAAAGTTTGTTGACTGACACATTGGTTATGATATAAAAGATTAGAAACAGTCTAATAAAAAATAAACCCTGGAATACAATAATATTTAGCAGTTGATAGGAGCAAAGTAGATTTCTGTGTAGTAACACGGATAAATCTCAAAATCATGGGGAGTAAAAAAAAAAGTACAGGACGGTACGTACAGAAGGATGCTTTTTATGAAGTTTTTAATGGAAGAAACGACACTGAACATTTTTTTTTAAAGATTTCATTTTTAAGCAATCTCTATACCCCATGCGGGGCCCCAACGCACAGCCCTGAGATCAAGAGTCACTTGCTTGGGGCCCCTGGGTGGCTTAGTTAAGCGTCCCTGATTTTGACGCAGGTCATGGTCTCGGGGTCCTGAGATGGAGCTCAGCACTGGGTATGGACCCTGTTTAAGATGCGCTCTCTCCTTCTCCCTCCGCTCCTACCCCTCTTGCGCATGTGCTTTCTCTCATTAAATAAATTAATTAACTAATTAATTAATTAAAGAGTTGCATGTTCTGCCGACTAAGTCAGCCAGCTGCCCTGACACAGAACATTTTTTTTTTTTTTTAAATATAGCTATCTACATTTCGAGGAAAGCTTCAGAACATGCTAGGAGGATACACACAATCTTCGAAATAATGGCAAGGAGGAAGGAAAATGCGATTTCATGTATGTAGGGAGCTTCAACTGAATTTTTTTGCAGTGTTTCTTTTCTTTTTTTTTTTTTTTAAAGATTTTATTTATTTATTTGACAGACAGAGATCACAAGTAGGCAGTGAGAGAGGAGGAAGCAGGCTCCCCACCAGGCAGAGAGCCTGATGCGCGGGGCTCGATCCCAGGACCCTGGGATCATGACCTGAGCTGAAATCAAGAGTTGGGATGCTTAACCGACTGAGCCACCCAGGAACCCCAGTATGTTTTTTTTATATTTTAAAAAGATATTGCTCTTAGAATCTCTAAAGAATGATGGTATGGCTGTGAGGTTCAGGTCAGTATGAAAGATAAGAGTTCGGAGGATGCAGATTACCTTCAAAGTCACAGTTTAATGTGCCCGGGAGCATGCCTGGTGGCCTGTCAGCCTTCCAACGCAGGACCCTTTCTCTCCGGCTCAGCTCTGGTCCAGCCGCTCTCTCCCTTTCTCCTGACCTGCTCTGCTTCTGGGGACAATTCCAAGCGGAAAAGGTGTTAAGCCCCTGCTTGTCTCAACTTCCTGATTCCAGCTACCCAAGCTCATTCCTAGTTTCCCTTTCATCCTCAGACACTGGAAAGCCAGAGATGAACGATGATGGTGCTATTGAAGGAGGAGAGAAGTCTGGGAGGCCTTACTCCTTGGAAATCTTTGTTTTTCAAGGCTGTGTCATCTTGTCATCTCCATTATCTCAGCAGCTTTTCTTATCAAGTTTGTAGAAAGAGGTGTTTTATGATAAAGAAACGGAGTCACTGAAGAGCTAAATCACTTGGCAAGGGCATCCAAATGATTAGTGAGATGCCTGAAATCAGAGCCTGGTCCAAAGACCCAGTTTAAGGCTCCTTCTAAAATAATGAGTTGAGGGCCCTACGTGGTACAGTAATACTGTGGGCCCCAGGGGGAGCAAAAGGACGGAGTCCATTACTGTAGTGGGTTGAACTGTGTTCCCCCAAAAGTACCTATAAATGCAAGCCTATCTGGAAATAGGGTCTTTGCAGATGTGAAGGGTGGGCCCTATATCCAAAGACTGGTCTCCTTATAAGAAGAGGAGAAGAGACAGAGAAACACACACAGGAAAGAAAAGCATGTGAACACAGGCAGAGATCAGAGCCATCCAGTCATAGCTAAGGAACACCGAGGATTGCTGGGAGTACCCAGAAGTTACGAGAAGCACACAAGGGATAGTTTCTCCTTCAGAGCCTCTTGAAAAATCAATGGAGCATCAATCAGCTCCACTGACTCTTTGTGGACTTCAGGCCTCTAGAACGAAGAGAGAATAAATTTACATGGCTTTAAGCCAGTCTGTGGCCATTCGTTTGGGCTGCCCCAGGAAACAAAACTATTCATCAGGCTTGGAGGTGATTCCAAAGGATATGTCACCTTAGCTGAGGACCATAGGGCTAGTGTAGAGAGAGTGCTGGCGATGAGTTCAGCCACAAATAACAGAAAACCCATCCAACTTGGCTTAAACAAATAAGGTTCGTTTATTTTCACAAAACAAAAGATCCAGAGATCAGCAGTCCCCGGCTTGTGTAGTTGCTCAGTGCCATGAGTGACCCAGACCCTTCCCATATTTCTATTCTGCCTGTCTCTAGCTTGTTGGCATCTTTTGTTCTCATGCTTGTTGCTTTGTGATCTCCAGATCGGTACTGAGCCACTCGCCCACACATCTGCATTCCAGGCAGAAAGAGGAAGGAAACAAAAGGGAGAGTCTTTTTAAAAAAATCACCAGCAGACTTCTTGGATTTCAATGACCAGAACTAGCCTACATTTCATATGGCTTTCCTAGCTGCAAGGGAGGCAGATAGGTATTTATACCTTTAGGTTTCAAGCCTTTGCAATACAAGGACACAAATAAGTTGATCACAGGTATTAAGTAAATCATTCTACAATACTTCTAAAATACTGTCATTTTAGATCAAGTTTTAGGTCTGGCAGCATGTAATGAAGAAAACAAAATCAGAGTAGTTTAAACACATAAGATTCTGGATGTAGACAAGCCAGGTTGATACAGAGGATCCACAATCATCAAGAGGGCAGATTCTTTCTTTCTCTTCCTTCATCCTTAGTGTTAGTTACCATTCTCACTGTGGACTCATAAGCCAAAGTGGCTGCTGAAGTCCCAGACATCACAGTTTCATTCCAGAAAGCAGGAAGGATGAGGGTGGAAGGCAAAATAGCACCCCCCAGCTGACAGTGCTTCTGAGGAGTCTTCTAATCACTATCTCCCATTATATTTCACTGACTAGTATTGATCGAATATTGACTAGTATTGATGGAGAAGGTGAAAAGTGTTGCTTTATCGAATAAAAGCATGGCTGATGCAGGAAGAAAGAAGACAGATATTGGGTAGGCAATAAACAGCTTTTTCCTCACAGGGCAAGTAAGTTTCATCTCAAGTGGCAATTTTGAGTTATTTGGAGTGATTTCCTAGAGCACTGTGTTAAAAAAGATTCTGGGGCAGTAATCTGCGCTCAGTGGGTAGAGAGCAACTGTTGATTAGGGACCTTGGTCATGGTCATGAGAGTCGGGGTGTAATGATATGCATGGGTTCCTCTTTCCTTGGAAAGAGTGGGAGAAACTCGTTTGCTGTGGAAGACATAGCTGTTTGCTAGGGCTGCCATAATGAAGTACCACACACAGGGTGGCTTCCTAGGAGAAATGTATCTTCTCATGGTTCTGGAGGCTCAAAGTCTGAGATCAAGATGTCAGCAAGGTTGGTTCCTGCTGAGGGCCGTGAAGGAAGGATCTGTTCCAGGCTTTTCTCCTTGGCCTGTGTCCAAATCCTCCTCTTCTAATAAGGACATTCCTCAGATTAGATTAGAACCTATCCTAGTGAACTGATTTAAACTGAATGACCTCCTCAAAGGCCCGGTCCTCTCAGATAAACACATTCTGAGGTACTGGGGTCAGGGGTGCTGTCCAAGAAGATGTTCTCCTCTGACTGAGCCCTGTTCTATCTGAGGTCAAAGACCACTGCAGAATAGGGATGTCTGCCCTGGGGTGGCCACAGTGTGCGTCTCTGTGTGTGTGTGTGCATGGTGGGGGGTAATACTCACCTCACAATTTCCTTAACGGTTGAGGCCGTGGCTACAGCGATGTCAACCACCCTCACCATGACTTATTTACTTGTTGTTAAATAAACAGACCTTCCCCTACTAATCACAGGAATATTATGAGCAGTAGCAGTTATAATCTACCATTATAATCATTATAATATCTGTTAAGATCTACCATTCCCCTGTTCACATAGATTGATCCAGATGTAGTCACAGAGCTCAAACCAAGCCCTTTCCTGGAAGTTTTCAACAATATCCAGAAGAGAGAGAAATTCTCCTTCTTTTAGGGTCATTAACCTAGGGCATTAGGCCCTGGGCAACCTGGGCCTTGTCCCTTGCCTTGTGGAGAAATTCCATGGTCAATAAAATGAATGAAGCCAAAACGCAGAAAGGAGCAGAGACAGGGAGTAGAGATAGAGTCCCCAGAGCGTTTGAGTCCCTGAACATGGGCATCCTTAAGACCAGCTCCATCCCTATCCTCTTCATGACTATGTAATCCAATACATACCCTAGCTTTGGGTGGTGAAGTTGTGAACCTGTCACTGGCGACCAGAGAATCCGGATAATTCTGCAATTGGTGTATTATAAACACTTTCACCATGGGAAACTCTGTCTCATCTGTGGGATCATAAGCCACTGTGGGACCAGAAGCTTCTGTGGGACCAGAAGCTTAAATATCTATGTTTGTTTCTTGAGAATCCTTTTTTTTTTTTTTAAAGATTTTATTTATTTATTTGACAGAGAGAGGGACAGAGAGAGAGGGAACACAAGCAGGGGAAGTGGGAGAGGGAGAAGTAGGCTTCCTGCTGAGCAGAGAGCCCGATGTTGGGCTCGATCCCAGGACCTTGGGATCATGACCTGAGCCAAAGGCAGAGGCTTAACCCACTGAGCCACCCAGATGCCCCTGGAATTTCTTTAATGGGGGCTTTTAATGGTGTCCGACTCATAACTTCATAACTTCCTTTGTTGTTGTTGTTGTTGTTGTTTTCCAACTCTACGATGTTTAATACAATTAAAAAAGCATTTCCACTTGAGTGCTGGTTATTAGAGATGATGGCCAAATTATAATTTAGACGAAGCATCCCGCCTAATCAGTGCACTTACATCTCTGCTCCCAAAAATAATTATAAGAAAACTTCATATAAGAAAACTTCAAAACTGCGTGGCCAAACATGCAGATTCCATTCGGGGGAGGAGTGACATCGCTAATAGCAGAGAACAGCGGCCTGGCAAGTCTCTTTTCTCACAGAAGCTCCGCAGAAACACTTGCCATTGAAGTTCAGTTTGCCCTTTAAAGTTAATGAATTGCATGATCTAATAATAACTAACTGTACCTTTCCACTGTCATAAAGCCCTTAAAGCATTTCACAATCAATTAGCAGCTCAGGGACGTCATTATTATTGGCCATTTTGCAATATGGCTGTATTCAGAGTTAATACAGAGTGGATTTTACTTCACCGCCGCACTCCGCTCAAGGCGGAGTGAGGTGGTGAGCAGAACGAACAGGTTTTGAAAGGCTTTGAAACTTTCTAAAGAAAGTTTTCAAAGTCTCCCCAGCTTCCTGGCCAGGGTTTTTTGTTCCTTGGTTTTATTTTTCATGTATCGCCTTTCTTAGTACTTAACACCCTGTCCGTTAAACTCAATGCTGGGGCTGAGCTCCAGTGTTCTTTTCCAAGCATGCCTTGCTGCACGGCTGCTCCGGATTCAGTAAACTCAACGTGTGTACCCAGCCGAAGCAAAGGCCAACACTGTGTCATTATCCAGGAGATCTGGTTGGCCCCGGGCCAGCGAGCAAGCTGGGTGAGTTAAGTCAGAATGGATTTTAGGTTAAGGGCGTGCTAGACACCGTTCAAGACTGAGGAACCCCATATATGCATAAAAATGCCACGAGCCTTACGAGCCAGCCCCTTGAAAGCCTGTTGAATTCCCATATGGTTAACCATTTGCTCATAACGATGGGTTTCCTGAAAGGTGATGGAAGGATGTGGTCTGCTTTCCCTCTAATCTTCCGATGTGGTCGCTGCCTGGGAGAGTCGACACGGTTTGTCTGTTTGAATCGAACAGGGGCAGAATTCAAAGAGCTTTATGGATCCACCTGAAGGGGGCTTGAAGGGAGCTTGAGAAAACGTCCTGTAATTTACTTCTTTTGTTTGGAAGCTCTCAACCTGACCGGAAGCTGAGTATCTTGTCTTCTTGGACTGTTTAAATCAGAAATGGCCCCAGGAGCCTGAAATGTTCTATGGAGTGTCTCAAGCTGGGATATTCAGCTCCGCTTTCTTCTCTTAGCCAATCCCTGCCTTTGACAGAAAGGTCATGTTTTAGCAATCAGGAACAGTGTGGCAGGCTGAGGAATAGCCCCCCCCAAAAGATACTATTATCAATAGTAGACTTTATGAATGTTTATTATATAGCAAAAAGCTTTTTTAAAAAATTAAAAAGTGAAGATGGGATTAGATGAAGAATCCTGAGATGGGGAGATCCCGGATTATTTGGGTGGGCATTAAATGCAATCATCTGCACCCTCGTAAGAGGGAGGCAGAGGGAGATTGGATACAAATAAGAATAGAAGGCAAGGTGGCCACAGGGCCAGAGCTTAAGCGGATACAGACACAAGCCACGGAAGGCCAGCAGCCTCTAGAAGCTGGAGAGGCAAGGACCAGATCCTTCCTGAGCCTCTGGCGGGAGCAAGGCCCCCATCAGCACCTTCATTTTGGACACCTAGCCTCTAGAACGGTGAGTGAATGAATGTCTGATGTCTCAAGTTGCTTTTTGTGGTAATTGGGGGTAGCAGCCCTAGGAAACTAATACAAACCGGGCGGTGAGGTGATGTGAGGGGACCAAGACGAGGACCCACAGCTGGGCGGGGATCAGACTCACCGGCGGTCCACAGCTGGGCTCCGAAAGACCATCCCAGACCAACTGCTTGGTTAATGGCTAAAGAACTTAAGTTCGAGACTAATGGTAGAAGTTTCGGGACTCCCCCAAACCCTGAATTACGCCCACGCGGCAGACGGCATCATCTCTCGGATCTGTTGTTGTACGTGTACAAAAATGTCAGATGCTAAGGGTCTGGGGAGGCATATGGATTTTATTCGACTTTCTTTTATCTCCGCATTGCCTTTAACTTCATTCTGAGTGTTGTTTTCTCGGTTTCACTTAACTCTCTTTTTGGTAGGAGACTTTTTTTTTTTTTTTTTTGCACGATGGCTTCTCCCATGGTACAGGTGAATCAGGTAAGCCTTTGTTGAGACCCAGCGTCTTCGTGGTCCTTTGAGGCAAAAAGGGAAGTCTGGCATCCTGGGGGCTCCGCGAGCTGGGAGTGGACGGTGTTCCCGTCGACTGGGAGGTGTCGGTGCCGGTGAGGCAGCTAGAAGGGTGAGTGGGGGCTGCGGTGAGAAGCACTGGTTGGCTCTCCCAGGGTTACGAGAGTTTTGATGTGAAATAACACATCTATGGAGCAGGGGCTCTCACTTCTGACAAGAAGGCCCTGGGGGAAGTGTCAGATGTGCCGCTCACTGTTAGGGGCTGGAGGAAATTCAGCCAAACAGAACAAAGTGATTTTGAGGACAAAATGGCTCAATCAAGTGAAAAGTGATTTCAGAGCTGACATCAGCCTGACATTAGCAACCAGGTTCTTCTCTCTTATCTGCCTTTGAACTTCAGGAGGAGAACTTGTCTACCTTTGATACTGTAAGCAGGATGCTTCCTGGTTAAAGATTAAAGCAGCTTTCTGGCTTGTTAGGAAGAAATCACATGGGAATGGGTTTCACGGTCAGAAGCTGGTCTCCCTCAAAAGAATGTCACACTGAAGGGACACCATCGCCCCCTTCTGTGAATATCAAAAAAGCCCGCCATTAATTCTTTCCATTAGGAGCCCCATCTCCCACTACTGTTTTGCATAGGTTTGAAACAACATAGTCTGATTACCATTATGTCCCTTGCGGCTTAGATTATAAGTGCAAAATGTGAGATGTAAGAGGTTTTTTGTTGTTGTTTTTTTTGCCTTTTTTTTTTTTTAAACATCTTGTCACTCCAGATGAGAATATATTTTGGAATTAGAAACAATGCACCGGTAATTAAAGACTGGTGTCTTCCCTGAGACCAAAACACAGCCCACGGTGCCAAGCTTTTGATTGGCAGTATGTAATTAAAAGTTGCTTTAAATGGTTGCTAAACATAACCAGTCGCAGAAGGGTGGCAGAGACGAACAGTTTTGATACAGGAAGTTTTTAAACGCGAGACACATTTGGAGTATGTGTAAAACATCTGATTAAACATTTAAAGTTAAATCCCCAGGGTACACTGAAAGGGTTATACTCCACAGTGTTTGCTTTTTTTGTTTACATAAAGCAATAATTCACTGTACGCTGTATTTACCAAAAGTTACTGGTGAATATGTATAAATTTTGAGGGACGAGGGGGAGCCCGGAGACCACTATGGTATTTCAGAAGATAAAATCCGGGATGCCTGGATTATCCCTTTTGTTGATGTATTTATTTAATAGAATTAAAATAATTTTAAAACATCAATTATTGGGGCATCTGGGTGGCTCATCAGTTAAGCTTCTGCCTACAGCTCAGGTCAGGATCCTAGGGTCCTGGGATTGAGCCCAGCATAGGGCTCCCTGCTCAGCAGGAAGCCTGCTTCTCTCTCTCCCATTCTCTCTGCTTGTGTTCCCTCTCTCGCTGGGTGTCTCTCTGTCAAATAAATAATAAAATAAAATAAATCTATTTTAAAAAGTCAATTATTCATTTTTAAAGTTTTAGTAAATTTATTAAATTAATTATTAAATATTATTAAATATAAATTTATTAATTTTTAAAATTTTAATTGTTGGTCAACTTGAGGATGATATTTTGGTGGGCAGGAGGAAGCAGCTAAGAGAGGGCAAAATGCTTCTCGTCCTCCCTGGGCAACAGTTAAGAGAAGGCCCATTTATTTACGAAAGCATGTCAGGTGCAATGTCACTAGAGAGTTGCCAAAATGCAGAGGAAAGCATTTTAAAGATCAAAAACAAGTAAGTTAATTTAATATATGTATTTATGAGTTTAGAATAGTTCACATGCTTTGTTAACGGGAGTTTGTTTTTCCTGGAAATGCTAGCCTTGATCATCAAGTGTAAGGCCCCCTGGGTGTCCATATCCAGGCCCACAAACTGGAACAAAGCACTGCTGGCATCAGAGAGCTCTTTCCTGTCCCCCTGGGCACTGGTGGTCTTACAAGGACACTTACAGCGCAGCAGACTCCGTTAGTTATTCAGGTAACCAACTCTGAGCTTTCTTCTTTGACGTCTAGAACTTACCATAGAAAGAGGACTAAACTGACATCAGGTAAGCAGGCATAGATGCTCCTGAAGGGCATTGTTAGTCTTCCCTAAAATGAAACACAACAGGACTCTTTAAAATGTCAGGCTGAGAGCGCTTGGCAAATCTGAACAGCCCAAGAGAAAAACATTACTAAATGAACCCACGGCCAGCCCCTCACACCCCACCTTTTGTTATAAATTGATTTGTGTCAATGGGGAGAGGTGAAGATCTTTGTTCCCACTGGAGCAATGGAGGCTCTTTGTCAGGACTTGGTTCCCTCTTAACTCTCAGATCAACTGTGGTGACAATTCAGATTATCATCTGAGAGGGACTCGCAGTCTTTTTCAGCATTACCAGTACATTCTGTTGTCTCATCAAGCAGCACACTTGCCCATGAAAATGTTAGTACCTCCAGCAGGTGTGATGGGAGGCGAAAGGAGTGATGGGGCTCAATGGGGGACTTAGGGATCATGACCTGAGCCCAAGGCAGATGCTTAACCGACTGAGCCACCCAGGCATCCCTGAATTCTTAGCATTTTAAAAACCAACATTTAACACCTAGTAATGAGGATTCAGAACATTATACCACCAATATCTGAATCCCTATTTCGCTCATAACAAAACAAACAAGAGTATTTCCTTTAAAAAACTCTTCTTATAATCACGTTCTCATCCTTATTGCTTGTAAAGGTGGTGAAGTAACAGTCTTCCTGTATCCACAAAGCCTCGAGTTTCTGCGGAGAGAAATGAAAAAGCGTTTCCACTTCTCTGTGGAGCCAGGAAGAAGAGGGCAGAGCCCAGGAGCAGTTGCCTTTAATTACACAGCATCACAAGTGCCGGTTCGCTAACCTCAGTTTTCTCCTTTAGTGTTTCCCTAACTTTGTGAAGGTGAAAGGAGCTGAGCCCCCAGCAGACCCGGAAGAAAAACAGGGGAGCCACAGATTGGCCTGACATCATTGGGTGAAAATGCAATTCCTTAAGATATTTTCTGGAAATCATTTCAAATTTACAGAAAAGTGGCAAGTAGAGTACAAAGAACTCCCATAGAGTCTTTACTCCAGTCCTCATTCCCTAACTCCCTGACATGGTGTTAACATTTCACCATATTTGCCCCGATGTTCTCTCTTTCCATTTAAATTTGTATGTGCAGAGTTTTTGGAACCTTTGAATGATAAGTTGCAGATAGGATTCCTCCTTATTCCCCCATACGTCAATGTTGATATCCTAAAAACAAGGACATTCTCCTACTTAACCACAGGACTTTCCTCAAAATCAAGAAATAAACTCTGATCCAAGACTGCCGTCTAATTCCCAAGGCTCATTTCAATGTCTCTGGGAGTCCCCATCGTATCCTGTAGAGTCGGGAGCAAGCCTGGGTTTTGCAGTCAAGGTTCCTTCGTCTTCTCGGATGCCACACAGTGCCAGTGATGTGTTGTTACACTGGTGCAAGAGGAGAAAAAAGAACCCTTGACTTGTAGTGGCTCCCAGTTTTCATGGTGTCAATATTCCCATTCTGGCCAATTTCAAGTCTCCAAATTGACGTCACGGCCACTGAAGTGCCGAGTTAGGAAGAGGGGCACACGATTGATTTTCTAGAGGGGAGCCTGAGCCCATATGTCAGCTGGGTCTCCTACCCCACGAACTTCCCCTGCCTTTCCCTGTATTCCGTGACTATAATGGAACATTTTTCAAGAGTATAGCCAGGGACTCTGTCCTTCATTTGGGGGCTCGTCTGATACTTCCTCGTGTCTCCGTTCAGTTTAGGAACTTGGTGGTGGGAATGCCACAGAAACGATGCCGTGTTCTTCTCAGTGCGTCATGTCAATGTCACTTAGCCCCATTACCCCCATTCTTCCATCATGTGGTGAGATGGTGTCTGACCCGGTGTCTCTGCTGTAAAGATAAACCTGGCTTGATTCCAGTCTTCTCCTTTCCCATTACCATTACTGTATATCAGTAATGTATTTACTTATTTGCTCCATCCTTCCAAATGTGAGCAGTCTCCTGACCATGCAGGATGTCTTCCCACTCCCAGCCCCATCACTACGGCCATCCTAGCTTCATCCTTGGCCCTTTGGTGGCTCTGCTAGCTGAATACTCAGCACTGAACAAGAGGAAGGGGAGTCCAACTAACTTTATGAGATAGGGGGTTATAAAACTGTAAGAAATATACTTTATTTGGCTCAAATATAAATTTCAACAGCGTGTGATGCTTATTTCCTTTTTATTAAGGTCTATGAAATTCATATTATAGTTTCATCTTATGTCAAATAGAGAAAGTTCTAAGAATCCTTATTGTGGTGCATATGATAGAAGAGAAATGTCAAGAGAAGCCCGTAATTGCTTTAGGATGTTGCTCCATAAAAAATAGCAATCATTTCTAGCTGAAATACAAAAGTCTTTGCAGAGGAGCTGGAGTTGGGCTGACTTCTCTAGAATGTACTAGATTTGAATAAATGGATCAGATGTGGATCAGGGAAAGAGAAGGATGGGACATGGAACCTAGGAAAAAGTAGAGTGGGTAAGAACAAGGAATATCAGGGGAACATGCATGGATTGGGCAGAGAAAGAATCATGTAGGGAGAATGAGGAACCTAAACCTGGAAAGTTAGCTTGTGGAGGATCCTGTCCATGTTTCAGATTTTATTGTGCAGGAAATAGAGAGCTACTCTTTATCCTTTGAGTGTAGTCATAAAGATTAGTCTAGCAGCACTGGTCAAGATATATTGCTGGGAGAGAGAGCAATCATTTCAGTGGTTTGAGTGTTGATGCTAAAGACACTGGTGGGGCTATTGGGCCAGTCAGGGTTCTGTTCCACTATGAGTATTCATTGTAGGAAGAGACCTTATGCTATTGTGAGAGAAACTATGCAAGTAAGGGTCTGGAAGGGAGATTTGGAAGGTCAGAGAAAAGACACTAACTAATCCTCCTGAAGCAGTGGTATGAGTGGAAAAGTTGGAACTTCTTGGGGAATCTGGGGGATAGATCTGTCTGGCTTCCAGAGTGAGGGGGTAGAAATATTTATGGGAAGTCATCACTGCTGTGTAGCTCCTGTTTTTATAAGCCTGTAGCCAAGCATCTGGGAGTGGGCAAGGACTATTGTTAGGCCCAGAAGTTAGGAAGGAGAGCTCAATGTCAACTAGGGGAGAGCAGGAACATTCTGGAACCCACCTTCCCCTGTGCATCTGTCTGTCACCACTTCTAACCATGATAAGCTTCAGAGAGTACGGCTGTTCATTCAATCCATCTTCCAAATCTTACATACATTTGTTATGTGGCTCTAGGTCCTCTGGGAGGCAGAAGCCAATATGGGACTAATTAGCAAGAGACTTTTTAAGGGAAACATCTGTGAAGGAAAATGGAGAGAGAAACAGGGTAGCAGAGAGGCTGAAGTAGTCATCAGACAACGGTGCAGGTCTGGTCCTGGGTGAAGGGAAAAGGAAAGAAAGGAAGATTGGGTGGATCATTGCAACCCTAAGAGAGTTTTCCAAGGCTACTGAGGAGTCCCCAAGACAAAGTTGCCTATCTGAGGAATGTCCCATCTTCTGGGTATAAGCCCATCTCCATATTTCTACTACGGTCAGTCACTGGCTGGGTGGTTCATGGAAATTGTGGCCAGGTGCTTACATGGTGATAGATATCAAAGAGGAGCAGTTGGGACCAGTCATTTCACTCCCTGCATTTGGAGGTGGGAATATATTGGATATTTGGAAATCATTCTCATGGCCGCCATATTTGTCTCTTCACCAATACTTACCTAGAACCATATGGGGAAATGGATTAAGTTCTGGCTTAACCAAATCAGCACAGCATAGACAGCTGCTGTCAGCAGTAGGGGGAAGAGCCGAGGACTTAAGAAATGCCTTCTGAAGGTACCAAGTGGCAGGAGGTGGTGACAAGAAGGATGAAGGAGCAAAAGAGGAAAATGAGGTCAATGAATCTCTGAGGCTCAATCAAGAAAAAGAAAGAAGGAAGTTAGAAGCAAGGGCTGCTCTGGAGGACATCTGAGAAATCCAGTTTTAGACACGACGAGTCCAAGGTCCTGGAGGGACATGTAAGTGGAGCTTTCTGCCAATAGCTGGGAATACAACCTGGATGCTTAGGAGAAAGCACAGGAAGAAATGGTGGATGTCCATGTAGATGGAAGGATGTGTGGGAACCACAAGAGTGGGTGGATTCTGAGAGACTGTGGACAGAGAAGAGGATTTAATCCAGGATTATGCACATACTCGAAGAGCGAAGGGATTGAGGGATCACTCAGAGATAGAAGGAGCTTTGAGGACTGTGATCACAGTCCCACTAACACTGAGGGTGGAGGAAGAAGAGTCACAACAAGGGAAACCCCAGCAGTATCGACACCCCAGAGAGGCTAAAACATTGTCATTAGATTTGGGATCACAAGGTCATTTGTGTTTTTGCATAGTGTAATTTCCAATAAAAGGTAGAGGTGAAGGCACGTCTCTGGGTTTTAAGAAATGAGTGGCAAGGATAAAAAAATGACAGGTGCGCGGGTAGGCTAGTGGACCAATTTGCTCAGCATCGAGGACAAGTGAAAGGTTTTCAAGAGTAGAATTATATGCCCCAAAGGAGAAGCCAATAGAAAGAGGAGAGATTGACATTATTAAAAAGAACAAAACCCAGAAAGAGGCCAAAAGAGATTGAATCAGGAACTCAGGAGGAGGATTAGTGTTAGAAAAAAAGACCCTCATATTCTTTTCACATATACCCTTCCTTTTCTCCCCTGTACCCAGCAGAGGAAATCCTGGACCTTCTCTGGAGGTCCCACACATTATCCTTCGACTGTTGAGCACCATTCATTTTTTACTACAAACAATATCTCATAAGCCAATCATGTATTTGCAAACTACAGAAAAGCTTTTTAAAGAGTTTTGCGTATTAAAACGAACTGCATGGAAACAATTAATAAAGAAAAATCGTCTTGCAACTCACCAGAGAAGAGTCACCCACAGATGTCGGGATTCTCATATTTTATCCCTACATTAAATTGAAGGCAGAAGGGCTTGTTAAACTGGCTTTTTATTTGGGGGAACTGTGGAGTTAGCATATTTGGAGTGTCTTCAGCAAGATAATTTAGGTAAGAAAGTTTGGGCATATCTTTCAGTGCAGGTGATAACATTCCAATGAAGTATTTCACAGAGTGCAGAACACAGTCATTAATAACACAACATCCTCAACAGTCATGCATATTTCTTTTTTACAACAAGCATCTTGTTTGGTAATGGCAGGACAGCAGAGTGAATATCCTGTCACATTGAAATTCATGAAGTACAATCCATTTTATGAAATGCACATATAAAGACTTTCTGCTCTACTCTTTCTAAATTGCTGTCTCTATCCTTATAACTTAGGGATTTGGGAAACTCTATCCTGGTTATAATACGCTAAAATGCATCTTTCCTGTAGTATACCCATTATGTCGATTGAACTACATAAAAAAAAAATTCTTAAAATATAGCCTGCCTTATCTGTAGAAGAATAATCATCTGTGGAGGAACTCAGGCTTAGAAGAAGCAGGGGGAAAGGACTGATGGCTTGAATGGAGGACTGTCCTGGGACCCAGCATCTTTGTAAGAGCGGCTAAGAGAACATGCTGTCAAAATACATTAGGCAAATCAAAAGATTAGAGTCCTTTTCCTTTTGTAAGATGAAAGGAGAAAATGAATAAATGCATAGTCTGCATTGTTCTGATTCAATTCCTTTCTCTAGGCTGCCCTGCCAAACCTTGTTTATTGAGACTAACTAGGGAGAACCAGTGTCTCATTTAGGGAATGGTTCCAAAGAAGTGCACTTTGGATACTTCTCAATGCAAATAGTAGCTCAGACCGGGTGCAGAGATTGCCAGGTGGGCCTTTTGGGAGGACCAGCTTTGTGACCAGAGCTGACTGCGGTTTGTTATTGGCGCAGTGACTCAGTGTGCAGTAAGTTGATGCTTCTAAATTGTGGTCTTCTGGGGCCACCTGGGTGCCTTAGTGGGTTAAGCATCCGACTCTTGGTTTTGGCTCAGGTCATGATCTCAGGGTAGTGGGATGAAGCCTCACACCAGGCTCTGTGCTCAGTGTGGCGTCTCCTTGAGGTTCTTTCCCTCCCCCTCTCCTGCTCTACACCCTCCATCCCCCACATGCACACTAACAGGCACACGTGCTCTCTCTCTTAAATAAATACATATATTTAAAGTGTAGTCTCTCAGCACACTTTTTACTTTTCAATCTTCAATAATCTTCTTGTGACTTTGATTACACCAGTAAGTAATCTTCCAGAAATAAAGTTCAGTCATGTCCCTGTTTCATGCAACCAAATTTACCAGGACCTCCATTGGGTAGGATTTATTTCTATGTGTGTGTATTTGTATGTGGGTCTTTTTTTTTTTTTTTTTAAAGATTTTATTTATTTATTTGACAGAGAGAAATCACAAGTAGATGGAGAGGCAGGCAGAGAGAGAGAGAGAGGGAAGCAGGCTCCCTGCTGAGCAGAGAGCCCGATGCGGGACTCGATCCCAGGACCCTAAGATCTTGACCTGAGCCGAAGGCAGCGGCTTAACCCACTGAGCCACCCAGGCGCCCCTTGTATGTGGGTCTTAAGCCATTTTTATTTTTAACCCAGGAGGTAGAAAAAGAAATGTTCAGTTATAGGCCATAGTGTTGTAGAAGTTCCCACAGTGGTTTCAAGGGAAGTGAATTTTACCATTTTTGGGGACTATGTACCATGTTCTAGACACTGAATTAGGTGATTTCATATTAGAACCCAGGATTTCTAAATCCCACTCCCAGAATCCTTGTGGACTGATCTTCTAAAATCATCTAATCTCTCTCTCTCTCTCTTTTTTTTTTTTTTTTTTAAGATTTTACTTATTTATTTGAGAGCAAGAGCAAGAGAGTGTGAGAAAGAGAACATGAGCAGGGGGGCAGAAACAGAGGGAGAGGGGAAGCAGACTCCCCACTGAGTCCCCATATGGGACTAACCCTGGATCCTGGGATCATGACCTGAGCTGAAGGCAGATGCTTAGCCGACTGAGCCACCCAGACACCCTAAAATCATCTAATTCTTATATGAAAAAAATACACTTCCTTGAAAGACACAGAGAGGCTGGGACCAGCCCTAGGGATAGAAGAGAATCAGGGTCACTTAGGTGGCAGCCTCCACTAGCTGAAAGAAAGTAGATGACCCAGGGGCGCCTGGGTGGCTCAGTGGGTTAAGCCGCTGCCTTCGGCTCAGGTCATGATCTCAGCGTCCTGGGATCGAGCCCCGCATCGGGCTCTCTGCTCAGCAGGGAGCCTGCTTCCTCTGTTTCTGCCCCCCGCCTCTCTGCCTACTTGTGATCTCTGTCTGTCAAATAAAAAAAAAAAAAAATCAAAAAAAAAAAAAAAAAAAAAAAAAAAAGAAAAAAAAAAAGAAAGTAGATGACCCAGAGTCCAGGCAAAAAATTCACCAGGAAGACCACAAAAAACTCCAAAGCATAATCAAATAGTTAGCCGGGAAAACAGAAAGCCTCAAATCAGCCAACGCAAGCTTGTGTGCTTTTCTTACCATAGAGTCCCATGACTTTTCACTCAGAATCGATTTACTCTTATATTGGGCACAATTTTAACTTGCTTGAATGACTGGCTTCTCAGCCAGCCGCAGATTAGAAGCAACCTGTTCCATTAGGGTGCTGGTAGTGGCAGCTGTAATTGCTCATAGAAGGAGGAGATAGAGTCTACCCCTTCTAGTGGATGCCCAAAGTCGATGCCTGCATGCACACGATAGAGTGCTCCAATAATCCCCAAGTCTATTTCCACACTGTAGCACAGAGAAATATGCCTCTGAGTAGCCAAGCAAAGATTAATTTCTGTCCAATGGACTCATGTTAAGGTGGGGAAAATATCTAAAACATCAAAATGTTTGGGAGTAGAGTTTCCACTACATTTAGGTTTTATTAATAAGGATCATTTTATTTGAGGCAGAGCCCAAAAAAGCACTGTTTTCCTCTTCTTTTATTTCATTATTTTTCTCAGTCACCTACTTGTTCATTATTAGCACCCATCCAACAAAATTTGGTGTGGCTGAGGTGTTACGATATTAAGACATTGAGGAAATACCGTCATTTTAGATGGCCTGATTTCTCATTGATTTTAACTCATTTATACAGGTCTAACAAATCTCAAGACCCAACTGAGATCAGGGGAAACGTTTTTTTGATGAGAGGGACATGAAGGGCTTCAGCGTGTCCATGAAAACTGAATCACAACCCAATGCAGTTCTTTGGAGAAATGTTGAATTGTGAGTGACTCAATGCTTCTTGTCCTTAATACAGCTCTTGTGCCTATAAACAGGAGGGAATATTATTGATTCAAAAGAATAAGAAGGAAAATAACAAAGAGGAAATACAGAAGAATGAAAAGAAAAGAAATAGATTAGAACAGGAGGATGAGGCTCCTGTCAGAGCATTGCAAGGACTTACCAACTCCTCCTCAGCTCAGGATAAAGTCAACTCTTCAAATGACCAGAATAACACACCAGCCCAAGAAGCGTGGATGACTAGCCTAAACCCCCTTATAAAGTTCACTTCCATGAGACACCTGGGTGGCTCAGTAGGTTAATCCACTGCCTTCGGCTCAGGTTGTGATCCCAGAATCCTGGGACCGAGTCCCACTTGGGGCTCCTTGCTCGGCCGGGGGCCTGCATCTCCCTCTGCCTGCTCTGCCTGCCTCTCCCCCTGCATGTGCTCACTTTCTCTCTCTCTCTCTGACAAACAAATAAAAACTATAAAAAAAAAAAATAAAGCTCACTTCCGCAAACATATTCAGTTCTGTTCAGCTAGTTTACCAGACATTTATTGAGCCCTACAATAGGGCAAGCGTACTGAATCTATGTGATCTATTAGGACTATCCCTTACTAATTAGTTCCAAAACTCTTAGGACACACACACACACACACACGTTTTCATTACTTTTAGATAACATCAATCAAGTGTACTTTCCTCTGATCACTCTCTTTTCTCTTCCTGCACAACTGGAAACCAGAGAAGTCAAGTCTTACACAAACAGCCAAGAGTTATAACTGTGAAGATGGCTGACCTGATCTCCTTTGCCTTCACGAGGGGCCCTTTCTACAGCAGCATCATTTAATTTCCACATTTATTAAGCACTTGCTCTCTTTCAGACACTAGAAAACTTCCTTTTAGACATTTCAGACAATTCCTTTCAGACAATTCCTTGGCATTGCTTAATTATTCATTAATTTTCAAATGAATATACATATTCTTTAAAGTGTCAGGCTAGGTGTTGGTATTTCACCAATTAAAAAAATATATGTATATACACAGACATATGTATATACATAAATATGTATATATATGTGTGTGTGTTTATAGTCCAAAAGTACAGTCTGTAAGTCAATGTGTTGCCTTCCACAGGATATCTGCTTTTAAATTTTTTCAGCTCGCAGAATAAAAGACTTCGAAATGAGGGGAGGAAAAAAGTCAATTCCTCTGCTTTCTTAAGTTCCATAGTGGGGGCCTGTCGATTAAACTGAGAAAAGAGAAATTAACAGGAGAAAAGGAATACACATTTTTATTTGATGTTAATATTTTATTTTTTATGTGTGCAGACAGCATCATAGAAAAGAAATAAAGACCCAGAGAGGCATTAAAGACCTGGGGGCTCATATGCCATCTTAACAAGGATAATACATTTGAAGAGAAGTAGCAGGACAAAGGAAAAAGACTGCTGGGGGCAGTGCATTGAGGGGAGGTAAATATAAGGTTAAACATAATGGAAGATAAGGATTATTTTAGTGGGTTTGTGCAGACTCATCCCGGTGCCGACTTTCTGTCTCTAGGCATAAGGATTGTTCTCCTGGTACGGGAGACAGGAGGGAGAACGCCTTCACAAAGGGAAGTGCTTATCCGTTTTTAGGTAGACAGGGGGAGAGCAAAGAGCTCTTCTGTGTTTGCGGCTTCTTAATTGTCTTCAGTTCAAAATACTCTTTATGCTAAAGTGGCATCATTTTGGGGTCGTATATTCAGATCCCCGTCAGTACTTCACTGAAGGAGTCTGAGATAGCAGTTTCTATAGCGGGGGTTGGGGGGGGGGGCTTCAAGACCAGATTGATGTGGACTAATTTCCCAGCAGGATGAGGGAGTTAGGAAGGCAGAGGCGTTGGAGGGCGGTCTTCCTGGAACCAGTTCCTGGTGGTCATCTGCACAGTGGACCCCTCGGGTGACCCTTTTGTGATGGTTTCCCGTGGGCCAGTGAATGTGCTTTTGGGCTTTCCTTTGGGCTCTTATTCTCGGAACTACCGTGGTTCCCAGACCAGAGTTAGGCTCCTCCCTGTTCCCACCCCCACCCCCTTCCATCTCTGCCCCAACCCTGGACCCCACGCGGCCAATTTCCTGCATCCGTGAGCTCTCTCCGCCCGAGACTGCACTCCTCGGTTCCTACCCTGGCCGAGCGACCTCATCTTCTCAACCTCAGCTTCTTCAGCTGTCACGTGGGGCCTGTACCATTTGCTCCAAGCGTCTCGGGAAATTGTACGGATGTGAAACTTGCACGTGGTCACGACTAATGTTCCCTGGGCACTTTGGGGAAGGCCAGGCGCTTCGCTCAACACCCGACGCTTTTATGGCAGGAAATCGTTGAAAACAGATGTACAAGTAGGAGCCATGACTCCCCTCCTCCTTATAGAGTGGAGGGAAGGGGAAGGAGGGGAGGCAGGGGTGCCAGAGGTCAGTGTTTATTTAGTGCCAGAGTTGCGTGGAGCATGCAATCTGTCTCCAGAGCTCCAGTTGGTCACCAGGCCCCCCAGGTCCATTTATTCTTCTTTCCTTGCAGAGCTCTCTAACGCCCCCTCCCGGCCGCTGCTTCCGGCCGGCAGTTTCTCTGGCGACCCCTACTGGAAGCCAACGTGATAGCACCGGCCGCTATCGGCCAAACGGAGGGCTCCCTCGAGTGAAAGCTTGCGGCTCTGCGGCTCTGGCGTGGGGGCGGGGGGGGGGGGGCGGGGAACGACCGGTAGGAACCCTGTCCTCAGGGGTCCCCCTCGGTCAGCCCCATCGCACCCCAGCAATCCTTGCCAGCTCCTGCTGAAGGTCTGACCATCTGGAGAAAGGCCTTTCGAGTCTCTGCAAAGCAAAAACCAAAGTGCGCAGTGGACTCTTCCAGTTGGACCGAACCCACAGCTTAGTCACCTTATACACCCAGCGTGGTGGGGGGGGGGGGGGGAATGGGAACTGGAGTGGGAGTGATTTCCAGGCTCTGGGTCTGTTATCCCTTCTGAGAGCATTTGCAGCTATCTGATTTACTTATTTGCGAGAGAGCACAAGCAGGGGGAGCAACAGAGGGACAGGGAGAGCAGGGTCCCGGCTTGTGGAGCCCGAAGTGGGGCTCGATTCCAGGATCCCAGGATCATGACCTGAGCCAAAGGCAGATACTTAACCGACTGAGCCACCCAGGTGCCCTGCCTCCTTTTTAAAAATAAAATTGTGGGATGCCTGGGTGGCTCAGTCGGTTAAGAATCTGCTTCAGCTCAGGTCATGGGCTCAGGCCCCGCGTTGGGTTCCCTGTTCAGCCAGGAGCCTGCTTATACTTTCTCTTGCAAATAAATAAATAAAATCTTTTTAAAAAAATAAATAAATAAAATCTTTAAAAAAAAATAAAATCTCTTAAAAAAAATAAAACTTGTTTCCATCTGTAGAATGGGGCACTAGAAGGATGAATTCTGTCTGTGAACGTGTGCAGGCCCCAGGAGTCTTCTCGTCAAGGGTGCTGGAATGTCATGGTTAACAGTAAGAGCAACACGGAGTTTGAAATCAAACTGAGTTTGGATCCAGCAATACCACATGCTAACAGTATGCACTGGACGAGTCCTGTCCTCTTGCTGACTTTCCTCGTGTAGGAAGCAGAGTAAGGGTCTGGAAGAGGGTTAAACATTGAGAAGTCTGTGCAGCAGTTCCATTGGTGTGTGCATCAACAAATGGGGTTTATTTCTTTAACTGACACTCATATGGGCCTTCTTATGTGTCAGATACTATTCCAAGGGCTTTGCAAATATGAACCCGTTAATTCCCACTACAGTCTTATGAGGTAGTGTTCTTATTGTATCTGCATGGATTATTAGATACAGGGTGATTTCTAGACCCGCTTCCAACCTGGGATTCAATAACCAGGCTCCTGGGATGGCCGTGCTAGTAACAGACCTAGCCAGGCAGCTCTTGGTGAACAGAAACTGATGCCTGATGGACTGTCTGACTGTATTAGCTACTAGCTTTCTTGATCCTAAGGATTTAGGATTTAGGTGGTACACTCTTCAAGTCTCATGCAGCTTAGAGCCCCTGAAAATACCCTTAATCAAGTATTTTCTTCTGCACAGACATATGAATTAACAAATTCTTCCATTAACCTTGCAAGCATGTTTTGGCTGCCTGGAAAGTTCTCTCCTCCCCCACCAACCTTCCTCTCCTTCTTCTTGTATTTAATTGCTACTATGTATTTAATGCTTACCCATGCCAGGATCCAGGTTGGAGCCCATGCAGGCTCAAACCGTGTGTGTTTGAGCAGGAGAGTGACAGCATCCAGTTATGTTTTGGTAAGTCATTAAATATAGACCTCGCCTGATCCCATTCATGCCCTTGCTTATTTACATAGGTCGCTTTAATGTGCCCGGGATCTATTCCCATCACCGTCACTGAAGGTTCCCTTCCTTCCTGTCTGCAGGCCCCTGTGACAGCTAAGTAAATAGCAGAACTGAGGTTTTCCATGACAACAATTTCCCATTATTTAAAAGGAAAAAGAAAGTGCTTTATAATGAAAGGTGAGAAAAACAAGATTGAGGTAAAAGACAAGGCAATCAGAAGATAGAAATGAACATGGCATCTAAAGAATCAAAGAAGGTCAGGAGACAGCAGGTCAGTACCAGCTGGTAATTACGTGTTAAGACTGACGCCACGTAGCTGCATTTTTCAAAAGCTAACCTGCATGACAGATTTTTCTGTGAGTAAATGCTTGAGTCCTTTTCTGTTCTTACAGATTTTTTTTTGTTGGACCATGGAAACTCATAACCTAGATGGAAGGAGGGAAAAAAGGAGAATCATTCCTTGATTTATTCATTTACTTATTTAATAGCCCTATATTAAATTTTTATTATGGCTCGTTTGGGGTCCCACACTATAGATAGCATTTGGAAAACTATAAAAACAAGCAAATTGGGTAGAGAAGGGTATAGAAACGGGCTTTGCTTAGGAGCCAAAAAAAGTTGGTTGTTTGCTCAAGGAAAAAAAAAAATGGAACTGTATCAGTTCTACATTTAATTATATGGGGGTTATTATAAATGATAGTTCTTCTTTGCCAGGCAAAAACAAACAAACAAACAAACAAAACTAGTTTTCACCCATAGCAGGAAGAGTTTAGAGGCTAGAACGGAAGCTTATTACTGAATAATTAAAAGTCCACTTGACTGGGGTGCCTTAGCAAAGGGCATGGCCTGGGCAGGGCTTAGAGATAAGGGAGCTGGAGGCCTTCCTTCACACTAACCCTTACCCTCTCCATCTCAGTTTCAGTGAATCAGGTTATTGGAGCCTGATCAGCATTGCTGGGAAATCTTTACTCCGGGAGTCTAGATTTGATTGGCAACAGCACAATTCCCAGGCCCGCACTGGGCCAGAGTTTTTCATCTTCAGTGTGGATGAGAACCTATACAATTTACTATTATTGTTGTTGCTATTATTATTATTATTTAGAGAGGGACTTGTTTAAAATCCAGTTCTCTATTCCCTTGTCTACATAAATTTGTATTTAATTAGCCTGTAGTGGGGGCATAGGACCCAAGATTCTGTTTCTTAGTTAAGTGTTCGATATGAGTGATCCCAGGCTAGTGTATCGGTCAGCTTGGGCTGCCAGAACCAAATAACGCAGGCTGGGTGGCTTACATAAGAGATTCATCTTCTCAAAGTTCTGTAGTGTAGAAGTTCAAGATCACAGGGTTGGGAGGCTTGGTCTCTCCTCAGACCTCTCTACTTGGCTTTCAGATGGCCACCCTCTCACTGTGTGTTCACCGGGCCCTTCTGGGTGAGCATCCCCGAGGGCTATCCTTGATAGCAAGACTCATTTAAACAGAGAGAGCCCGAGGTATACAGTCACTGTGTATACTAGCTCTCAGAAGGACACCAGGCAGATTGGATCGGCACCCACCCTGAGATCCTCGTTTTAACTTAATCGCTCCTCTAAAGGTCCCTGTCTCTGAATACTGTCACATTCTGAGCTCCTGGGGTTTAGGGGGACATATGGATTCTGGGATGGGGATACGATTTAGCTCCTGACAGCTAATAATCTCTAAATTTCGGTGATCTCTAAAATTCTGGGCCCCCATGAAAGCTGGATTGTACCTCTTTCCAGGCCCAGGTTCCCCTTTGAAGCTTCTTATAGAAAGAAGTACCTTGGGGTGCCTGGGTGGCTCAGTGGGTTAAACCTCTGCCTTCAGCTAAGGTCATTATCTCAGGGTTCTGGGATCGAGCCCTACATCAGGCTCTCTGTTCAGCAGGGAGCCTTCTTCCTCTCTCTCTGCCTGCCTCTCTGGCTACTTGTGATCTCTGTCTGTCAAATAAATAAATAAAATCTTTGTACCAAAAAAAAAAAAAAAAAAAAAAGAAGAAGAAGAAGAAGTACCTTGCGGGTTGGGGTGGGGATTTGGTGCCTGGGTGGCACCAAGCCTTTGCCTTCAGCTCAGGTCATGATCCCAGGGGCCTGGGATCCAGCTCCACATCAGGTTCCCTGCTTAGTGAGGAGCCTGCTTCTTCTTCTTCCTCTGTCCTCCCCTTCTTGGGTTCTCTCGTTCTTGTAAATAAATAAAACCTTTTAAACAATTAAAAGAAAAAGAAGTACTGTGGGGTAGCTGAACTCTTATTTTTATAGTCTCTTCACTTCTCCAGCCAAAGTTTTCAGCTTTAATTTGGTGACATCTGATCCTAATCTCCAGGCCCTAACTGGTTTTACCACCCTCTCTAAGGTGCCTGCCACTTCTGACTGCCCCCACCCCCTACACTGGTTTCAGCTATGTTATTGGCTCATCTCCTTATTTGTCCCCTTATTTCCTGCCCTTCTCCCCTGTTAGACTGTACATTCCATCGAAGAGCTGAACTGTAGAGTACAGTGCCTGGCATACAGTAGGTGCTCATTAATTATTGATGCGTGAATGAAGATGAGTTGAGATGACCTTTAAGGTTCATCCAAACTCTCAGATTCAATCAGCTTTTCCCCTTTTCTTTTCTTCATAAATTTTATTTATTTATTTGACAGAGAGAGAGAGAGAGCAAGAGAGAGATCACAAGCAAGAGGTGTGGAAGAGGGAGAAGCAAGCACCCGTCTGAGCAGGGAGCCCGATGCAGAGCTCGATCCCAGGATTCTGGAATCAAGACCTGAGCCAAAGGCAGACGCTTAATGACTGAGCCACGCAGGCATCCCAGCTTTTCCCTCTTTATTCATCCATTGGGATGGTATGTAAGTGGCTTCTTCCCAGCTAGAGAGGATGAATAAATTGTGTGCAGTACTAACCCCAGCGATAGCTACCTAGACTCTCGGAAGAAGTAAGAAGTAGGCTCACTTATCATCCCACCAAAGTCTTAGTAGTACCCTGAACGTCGGGGGTCTGGACTGTACCACCCAGAGGTAGGTCAGAGGACGGCAGTTAACCAAGAGCAAGTGTCACATACCACCCATGATGTCGGAAGCCCTGCACACGAGTCCACGTGCGCCCACAACTAGAGTCTGAGTGTGATCGTCAGGCTTCTTGCAGATGGTCAAAAACATTTATCTACTTTGGGCCTAAGACATTTGCTGGGACAACACAAACAGTTAAGCTTTTTAACTTCTTCTTTTAGTTTGATGGAAAGAAAGATGCTGGAATGTGTTCAATAAAAACAACAGTAAAAATGCAATAAAACTAATAATAATAAAGGAAAAAATTAAAATATCAAAAATAATTTAAACAGAGAGTCTGAGGTGCAGTGGCTAATTATAGTCTCTGATTGCATTGTATCTCCATATATGCAATCTTAAGTCTACAGAAGGCAATATTTTCAGAGAGCTTTCATGTACTTCTTTATTGAAGGCCTCAACCCCAGGCTGAATTGATTACTTTTTTCCATATACTTATTAAATCTGAGAGCAGATATTTGTTTTTATGTCTGTTCCCTCTCCTATAATGTGGTTCATCGAGAACAGTGATCACATCTTATTTATTTCTGCATCTCTTGCACCTGCTACTGGCCCGGGAAAATTATTTACTGAATGAATGACTAACCAGGAGATTTAAATTTTATTGATTAGTAGGTATTGCCAAAATGTTTTATGGCAAATTAGACCGAGACTCATTCATTCTGCTGTGATCATTTGGATGTGCCCTGCTCTCAGTGATTTTGTTTATAGAATTTTTAAAAACTGGTTTTTAGTCTAAGGTCAAAATATCTTAGAACGGGGAATGCCCAGCATGTTTGGGGAGGAATGGATGAGAGAGAAGGATGTCTACACAGCCCACTTCTAGGAATACAAGATGATTTTCAAATGATCTTATGTCACACATAATCAAGAAAGTAACTGTGTTGAAGGGGAGTCAAATACCTGTAACACAATGGGGAGCCTTAAAAAAAATTGTCTTGTGCTCCAGATTATACACATTGTTGCTCCAGTCAATAGTGTATATAATAGCAAATTGATTTTAATTATTAATCCCAATAGTCCCATTCACTGAAATATCAGTTTATAATAAAGCTGTTACTTTGCTCCCAAGCTCTGGAAACCATAGCCAGGCACCTGCCAGAGAGGTAGTCAGGGGGGATTATTATTAATTATCTGTCCAATTATTCCTCTCTCCCTTAGGAGCAGCAACATTATACGCTCCACATTGAATGAGGGCAGGAGGGATCCACTCATTCCCACCTCGCTATCTCAGGGTCCTTCTGACAGAGATCGGCCTGGCGTGCACCACAGGCTGCTCAGGGAGTAACAGCTGTCCTTCCAAGGTCCACAGAAATTTATGCCACTTGGGGAGATGGATAGAAGTTTTCTGCCCTAGAGAAGTTGTTTCCCTTTTCCTCAATCTTTCCCTTTTCCTGGCTCCCCTCTAACTCCCCCTCCCCCACACTGCCCCCCAAAGAAACCTTCCTTCAGCTCTACTCTCTTCGTGAGCTAATCTTTTTATCATTCTGGTTTTTTGGGGGACAGCTTGGGAAGATGGAGAAAGGGCTGTGAAGCATCTTTAAATTGAATAAGGCTCTCTCTTTTTTTTTTTTAAGATTTATTTATTCATTTTAGGGGGATGGGAGGCAGAGTAAGAGAATCCTCAAGCAGACTCCCCACTGAGCTCAGAGCCTGAGGTGGGGCTCGATCTTACAACCCAAGAGATGATGACCTGAATCAAAATCAAGAGTCTGACTCTTAAGCGACTGAGCCACCCAGGTACCTCCCCCCCGCCGTTTTTTTTATTGCAGTAAAATATACATAAAACAATTACACATATACATATACATTTAATACAAAACATATACAATTGAATGGCATTTTGTACATTCATAATGTTGTACAAACACCACCACCATCTAGTTCCAGAACATTTTATCACCCCAAAAGGAAACCCCACACCCATGAAGCAGTCACTCCTTATTCCCTCTTCCCTCCAGCCCCTGGCCACCATTAAGCTGTGTGTTGCCTCTAATCTACGTGTCCATTCTGAATATTTCCTATTCAGTTTGTGGCCTTGGTGGCTGGCTTCTTTCCCTTAGCTAGGTTCATCCAGTTCATATCAGCACCCCCATTCTTTTTTATGACTGTGTGGGTTTACCACATTTGGCTCATTAATCAACATTTGGGTTTTTTCCAAGCAAACTTTTAAAAAAGATTTTATTTATTTTTTTGAGAGAGAGAGCGAGAGAAAGAGAAAGAGCGCACAAGTGGGGTAGGGAGAGGGATGAGGAGACTTCCCACTGAGCACAGAGCCCTGCATCGGGGCTTGAACCTGGGACCCTGAGATCATGACCTGAGCCGAAATCAAGAGTCGGACACTTAACTGACTGAGCCACCCAGGCACCCCTCCACCAAGATTTTTAAGGATATGCTCCATGCATGATCCCCATTTCCTAAATCTAATGGGGGACCTGGTTTCTCCCCTAACAAGAATAACAACCACTAATGACAGCAATCAATGGTTAGAAAGAGCTCGCCTGTTCCAGGCATTGTTCACAGTGGTTTACAAACATAATCCTATTTAATCCTCATGGGGCCGGGGGCTCAAACCCAGCCAGGATCTACTGCCTGTTCCCATCTTGAGGGAGAGGTGCAGGGCTCTGCTGTGTACAAAAGCAGCCTTATCAGGGTGCCTGGGTGGCTCAGTGGGTTAAGCCTCTGCCTTTGACTCAGGTCATGATCTCAGGGTCCTGGGATTGAGCCCTGCGTCAGGCTTTCTGCTCGGTGGGGAGCCTGCTTCCTCCTCTCTCTCTGCCAGCTGCTCTGCCTATTTGTGATCTCTATCTCTCTGTCAAATAAATAAATAAATAAAATTTTTAAAAGCAGCCTTATCAACAGCACTTTGGGGTAAATATTCTCATGCTTCCCAATCTAATTTAAGGAAAAGGAGAATTAAAGAATTTCCATCATGTATTCGAGATTACACATCTAACAAGGAGGAAGAGACCAGATGAACCCAGATCTGACTAGGTCCGTATCCCTGGCCACTACCACCTACTCGATTCACATTGGCAAGGACCTCTGTGGCTTCCTTTCTTCTTCCAAGATTTTCTTTTCCATAATCCAAAGTGAAAGCTCTATTTTACACTCCACCCCAGTCTGTCATGCACACGTGTAACAAAACAGTTTCATGAAACGACACTTAACCTTAGTACCTGCAATCCACTTTCTCGTTCTATCTCGTGTTCTTTTTTAAGAGAAAGGGTAAAGCTCCACTAAATTGATTTCTAACAGATTGTCACCCACAGTTAAAGAGAAAAAAAAAAGCCATGGCTGAAATCTGACATCCTTCCCCCCCCCCCCCCCAGTCTTTACTCAACCTTTTTGTGATATTTGATGCTGTTGGATAGGTCTCTACTTCTCGAAACTCAGCATGTTTTTGGATTGCTCTCCTTTGGGCTTGAGAATGAGATTTCTGGCTCTCTTCCTGAATCTCAACCTAAATGTCTTATCTGTGTTTTCACTGTAGGGGCTCAAAGCGAACTGCCTTGTTCCTGCATCCCTCTCCACCTTTTCAAAACTATTGTTTCTTCCCCCCCCCTCTACTCCCTGCCTTAATTAATGTTTGCTTCATCTTTCTCAAGACAGGTAAAGAACTCATAAACAAAAGGTTAAATGGACACGGAAAAGAATATATGCAAATGGCCAAGGACATGAAAGCACTGCCAGAACCCATTACATACCCACAAAAATGTCTAAAATGCAAAAGCTTGACAATGCAAGTGTTGGCAAGGATGTGCAGTGACATCCATTGCTAATGTGGCTCTAAAAGGATATAACCACTTTGGGGGAGAGCTTGGCAGGGTCTTGTAAAGTTAAGTTTACATTTTCCACATCGTCTAGCAATTCCACCCCAGTTACTTCCACCATGAGAAATAAAAACACAATCCACAGGGAGACATGCACATAAGCGTTCAGAACAGTTTTCTTTGTAATAGCCCCAACTTGAAGCCAACTCAAACATCCATCAATAGGAGGTAAAATAAATAAAATGTGGTACGTTCACGCAATATCTAGTACTCCGCCAAACAAAGGCACAGACCACTAATAGAGACAACATCCTTGTGGATTTCAAAATTAATACGCTGACTGAAAGCCACCAGACAAAAAAGAGTGTATATTGTAGGATTCTATTTATATGACATTCTAGAAAAAGAAAAGCTACTTTATTGGGACAGAAGGCATGTAAGTGGTTACCCAGGGTGGGCGGGGTGGGGGAGTTGTTTCGGACTGCGGAAGGCATCAGACAACTTTTTGGATGATGGAAATACTCTGTCTTGTTTGTGGCTACATTTGGTTGTGGGTGTATACACTTGTCAAAACTTATCAAACTGTATCCTTCACATAGACACATTTTTATTTTATGAAAAGTGTATCTTTAGGAAGTTGATTCAACCAGCCTATGGGAATTAAAAAAAGGGGGGGTTTCCACCTCTTCCTTTCTGTTACCTTCTACAACAAATAAGTTACTCAATTCTCCTGACTCAGACTTTAAATATTTCTCCCAAATAACACTCTTCTCTCTCAGCTCTATTGCTCAGTCTTACTTCCGATCGCAGGAGCTATCACCCCCCCCCCATCCCCCCACCCTCCACCAGTGTGAGAACTTCCTGTCTTTCTCCACCCTGGCTGGCTCCCCTCAATCCCAGCCAACCATTTCCCTTCATACCATTCCTCCTCATATTCCTCTCTTCCCTTGACAGCATGCTGTCATCAGCTGCCTTCTGTCTATAGGTCGACATACAGATCTGTCCCCTCTCCCTCCTGCAAAAATTTACTGGGAAGAGGCAGGCCTTCAGCCCTCCTTGCAGAGCCATTCATACCCGGATCCTCTCCAGGCTCATTTGCAGTCATGTTGAGATTTTACAACTTTACACCTTTGTATATTCTGCTCCTGCCGCCTCTTTTGCTCTTCCTTTTCTCCCTTCCTGTGTATTTCTATTTCTTAGAGATATTCTTCTCTGTGAAGCTTTTCGCCACCTATCCAGGCAGACGTAGGTATTTCAGAACCTATTGCTCAACCCTAACACAGCACTGGCTGGTTATCACTTGGTTGTGTCTGTGAAGTCTGTTCCCTTTCTTGGCTGTGTACCCTTTGATGTTATGGGCTGTGCATAGTCACACCTGGGCCTCTAAGAGTAAAGTACCAGGCACACATACTGCCCACATTTCTACTGATGAGTAAGTTAGCAACATAAATTCTCCTGCTAGAATCAATTTTTTTCCTTTCCAGTCCTCCCATAATCTTTTATCAATGTCTTTCTTGTAACACTTCTTGTTTCCCCACTAGACTGTGCACTTTAAACAAATTTGCAATATTTTAAGCACCTAGAAATCTTTGCCTTAATTTTAAGCAATCTTGTCAAATCTTAGCCGGCTTGCTGTGTTTGCTTCAGATGTTTTAAAAAAATAAATATGACATTTATAGATAACAGTGGGAGGCTCCCAAGTACCCCTTCCCAAAGCTATTCCCTTTTTTCCCTTTCATAGGCAATCATTTTCTTAAATTTGGTGTTTATCATCTATTTGCATATTCTTAAACCATGTATGTATGAATTCATAAATAATTCATAGTATTGTTTTACATATTTTAAAACTTTACACAAATAATATACTACTACACACATTCTGAAAGTTGTTTTTTGTTTTGTTCGAGATTATATTTTTACATTGATGTATGCTGATACATGTAACTCTAATTTAAATGGGTGACTTAAGGACTACGCCTGCAAAAACGTTCAACTAGATGTAGTCCAACTCTGGGTAAGCAGAGAACACATTCCGAAAATATGTATGTATCTTTTATATCAAATTTTTCTCTCCAAACTTCACTGTGGAAGCTGAGTCAGGCACCATCTTTAAAACCTCCTTCTCTCTCACGCTTACATCTGATCACATTTACCTGATGTATCTTTTCTCCTCGCCCTCCACTGCTGCTATCCCAAGCCACGGTCCCATCGGGTCTTGGTGGGACCACCATGACAGTCTCCCAGTTGGCCTTCCTACTTAATTGGCAGCCTCCCACCCTTCTCTCCTTTACACAGCTGTTGGGGCAGCTTTCCCATAAGTCTAACCATATCAGATATGACCTTGACCTTAGCCCCTTTGGAAACATCTGTTATTCTTGAGATAAGGATCAAATCCTTATCTCTGCCCAGCTCTCGGCCCCTCACCCAGCTGCCCCTGCTCTTCAGTTCCCCACCCCTCCTGCGTCCCCGCCTTCTCCTGAAATTTCCTCCTCACCCTCCTCGCACCTCACCCCTCAGTCTAGGTCAGCTTCGCTTATTATTCACTCTTAAAGAGCCTTATCCTCCTCCTGAGTCTATTAATTCCAATTCGGCATTCCGCATTCACGCGTGGGATTGATGGGATCGATTGGCTGGCTTTCAGCTGCACTCTATGCTTCCTGCAGGATTGAACCGTGTAGGTCTACGTTTGCTCTTCCATGCATCTGGACCTTTCTTACAGCAAGTCCTTCAATAAATATTTGTTAAAGAGTAACTGAACCCCTGGGAAATTGATATAAAGAAATAGACCATCAGATGATGCAAGCAAGCCTCGTCTCGAAGTGTTGGGTTAGATAAATCATTTACTTCGAATGAACAAGAGTCAAGGACACTGTGAATTGTGGGGACATGTGCCCTGATAGGCCAGGGAACATAGCCCTTCCTGAAGGCCGAGACTTGGCAATTCCCAATACCCTGTGTCAGAAGCCAGCTGGCCGCCCACACCTTTGAAAGCACAGTGATACATTAACCTCCAAGGCGAAGTCCAAGGGCACGACTTTGCTGTGGGGCTGTCTGCCTGACTGCAGCTTCAATAGCCTGTTCTCCAAATGTGCACTGACGTCAGTGGGAGTTTCTTGTGCTCAGTGTGCCTGCATCAGCCTCCGCAGCCAGGTTCCAGCAAAGAATCTGGCTTAAGGACATTTCACCGGCTACCTCTTTGGGGATTGAAGTGGAGTTCAGCCTTGATACTTTTTCTTTTCATTCTTTTTTTTTTTTTTTTGGCCCTAATGCAATTTAACCTTCAGCTGCTATTGGTATTTCCTCCCATTTTACTATTTATAAACTATTAGATAAAAATCTGAATGGGGTGCTAGAGTGGGGGGTGGGGCGGTGGGGTGGGGGGAGATGGGAGGAGAACAATCAAGTTCTCCATCTTTTGTAGGAGAGACATTCTGGCATTTCGGGATCCAAAAGAGGCTTCGGAATTTAAAGCGTTTTATGTCTTTTGTATTATTAAAAATGGTTTTCAATCTTTAAAATGTGTAAGCCTCTGGGATGTCAGAAAATCGTCACCGAATGAGTACTCGGAGGCTCCCGTTATATATAATACAAGAAATATGCTCTTAATGGAAAAGATTTCTTGTCAAGTGTTCATTAAAAGTAGAGACACGGAACCCTAAGTTTCATATAGGGTTCTTTAAAATACGGTATGGCAAGATACTACAATATTGTCTGAAATGTCCATCAAAATAAACTTCTCGGTCCCTAGTGCTCTCAGAGTATCCCAGTCACAGCTTGTATGGGGCTTCTCAGAGAGCATCGTAACTTAAATATCTCCTCGCTCAGACTATAAGCCCCTCTGTGAGCACATTTTTTAGCTGTTTGTGATAGACTTAGCTTCCATCAGGGTTTCTGGCCCATGGTAGGTGCAAAAGGAAAATGAACTGGGATCAGAGATGTGTTCGTGTTTTCAGACTCCAGGGCCTTGGCAAATACCTAACCTCCTCGATTCCATTGTCCTATAAAATGGGGAACCATACCTCCTCACAGGGCAGCTCTGAGAATGAAGTGAGGTGTGTGTCCTCCAAGTAGTCATCACGAATTTAAGAGCCAGGATGTTGGGCTTGCCTGTTGCTGGCTGTGTGACCTAGGGCAAGTCCACAACCTCTCTGAGTCTTGGCTTCTCATCTGTAAAATGGAAATGATAATATCTTCCCATCAGTTTTGTGATGAGGAACAGATTTCAGACTGCTGGTTTGAGTGGACCCAAACCAAAGTGTAGTGACTAACACAGTACTTTATTTTTCCAAGCAGGAATGTTCCAGAAAAGAAACTATCATTTACCCTCACCATAAAAGAAAGAGTATTTTAAGACTGAGAAAAGTGGGAAGTGTTAATTTCTTCAAATGAACGTATCTTTAAGAAAAATATGCTTTCCGCTGTCTTGACTTCAGACTGATGACAAGTTTAGTCTTGTGCCAGCAGGAGCCCATGTCCAACCTTTGGAAACTGGTAATTAGACAGATTAAATGAGGTGATACGTGTAAATGGCTGAGCAGAGAGCCCAGCACACGGGAAACTCTAAGTAAATATTAACTGCTATGTCATAGTTTTCTATCATCATCATAAATTAAAACACTTAACAATTCCATTAAAAAGTCTGATGAAGGAACCAAATGTGTATTATGTTTGTATTGAGTGAAGCTAACAAAGGAAAGAGGTAATGACACGAGTAACTGACCAGAAACTTGGGGAATAGCGAGATTAACAGCAAACATTCACTGAGGGAGGATTTCCTTATGTTTCAGGCGCTCCTTCAAGTATTTTGCATGCGTGATCTCATTTGTGCTTCATGGACACCCCATTTTTCCACATCAGGCAACTGAGGCACGGAGAGGTCATGGTCACCTGCTAGCAGGTGGGGGAGGCTGACCGTCCAATCCAGGCAGTCAGTCAGACTCCCTCGCTGTGATCTCCTGCCTCCGTACAATAAAGATAAAATATATGATAAATTCTAATGTAAATGAATGTGCTGTATAAATAGAAGAAGCAAAGAGAGGAGAGGAAGAGCAACAGACTGTGTCATTGAACTAGATACGGGGCAGCAAGGAGAGAAGCATTCAAAGATAGGCCGATAGCCCCATAATCACATCCGGTCTTATGTAAAAATGTCATGCTCTAGAAATGTGTCAGATACCGTTTTAAGTGCAGTTGAAGAATTTGATGTGTCAAGGGCTTGGCACATCACCTTTATTTTCGGCTGGGCTTCTCCAGTTGGGTTTTCTGAAGTGTGACATGCCTTTGATAGTGATGGTTGGGAGGGGGGAGGCGCGAGCAAGGGTGGGGAGAAGAGCCGTTTGGCTCAGAGTCTCGTTCCCAGCATTTTAAATCCACGCCATTGCCAAGGCAGCAGGGGAAAGTGCTGGGAGGGCATGGCGTTCCAGCTGGAGAGGGTGGAGCGGCCAGGTGGGCAGCGGGACCTGCCTGCCACTCAGCCACCTGCAAAGAACCCAGTCTCATGAATCAATCTCCCTTCCCTGCAAAAACGCCTCTGCTTCATTGCTCTGTACCAGCTCCCTGGCGGGGTCCAAAAGCCAGCTCTGGAAGCGGGCCTGGGCAGAATATAATAAAACAAGAGGTCACTGCCAGCCCGTGGCCAGCACTCCACTGAAATTGGCAGTAGTGGGCTCCCAAACCTCCCTCCAGCCCAGAGAGGACTTGCGGGCTGCTTGGAGATGGTTCAGCTCCAGCATGCCCTGGAATATTCCCAAGCTGACACTCCACAGCAGGGACCCGCGGAGGACCCAGCCAAGGTCCTAGGGTCATGGAGGGGGCTGCCAATGAGAGTTGCTCTTTTGAAGACAGGAGACCTTTCTTCTGGGTTGAGGCGAAGCCTCTGAGGTTCATGGATGCCAAGGCACACAGGCTTTCCATCATCTCATTATTAATCTTGTTTCTTATTAACCCAAACAGACACTGTAGCCCTACCCTGGTACTACTCAGCACCGAAATTATAACCTCTTCGGGGTTCAGATTGATGGTATTTGCTGATCCCAGGCTCTACTCTAAGTCCTTTATGTGGATTATCTACTTCTCAAGACCGCCCTTCGCAGAAAATGATGGGAAGGGGGAGGAGAGCAGTAACGCGCTGAGGGACACACAGTGTGTTTCCAGCCACACATCAGCAGCTTTATCTCACGAGGGTTACGAAAATAATTATTATTTAAGAGTTCATGTCTCTTTCCTTCCCAGATGCATTATAGGCACTGAGGGTTAGGATTCGAACTGGTGAACTGGGGGGAGAAGGCACAAATATTCAGTCCAGAACACAGATTTCATTTACTCATTTGGGAAACATTTATTGAACACCTACTAAGTGCCGAGGACTGTGCTAAATGTATGCCTATACAAACACACACAAAGGTCACCCAGCCTGTTGTTTGGGAATGATTCCCATTGGGAATGGATTTTGAGGGTAATGCACAGGAAAGTCAATGGGTTATTACAAAATGACAAGGTCTACCTGGCATGACATTTGCCATTCAGGAAGATCTTAGCTGTTAGTCATGTTTATGTTGCCCTCTCGAGAATTCCACTAGAAGTTAACCTATTTTATTTATTTATCCATATATTTTATTTTAGATGCAATAAACAAGAATGTCCTTTTCAGATAAAACACTTAAATTAGTCCAATGGTGGGTATGCATCATTAAAAATATATGTATTTGGTCTTTGTCCTTGGTTCCTGACACCGAGATCCTAAATCCCTTGGAATTTCTTGAGGGTGAGGGACACTAGGGATGTTTGTTGTGAAGAGGTCACTTGGGGCAGGCCCTCAGATAGCTTCAGAATGGGGGCATGTGACTAGAAAGACCAACCTTTGTTTAGAAGCCTGGAACTTTCAGCCCCTCCCCGCTCAGCCTGTGGGGAGGTAGGAGAGGCCTGGGTGTTGAGTGGATCAGGTCATTCAGAGAACTGGGGGTTGGCTGTGGAAAACAGGCTGTGGCATTCTTGAGGGAGCAACATCAATCAGTTTGTCCATCATTCGGCACAGACATCAGAAGATACACCTATCTTCTGTCAAAAGTATATTGCTGACTCAAAAGCACAATTTCATTTTTATGAATTGTATGAAGAGAAAAGATAAGTGTTTAAACATTTCATAGGATGTTCCTGTCCCAATTATTATTATTATTATTTTTAACTTAAATTTTGTTAGTTGACACACAGTGCAATATTGGTTTCTTGAGTAGAATTCAGTGATTCATCCCTTATATACAATACTCAGTGCTATCATGACAAATGCCCTCTTTAATACCCATCCCCCATCTAGCCCATTCCCCCTTCCACCTCCCTCCCCCAACCCTCTGTTTGTTCTCTATTGTTGAGTCACTTATGACTTGTTTCCCTTTCTCCTTTTTTTTTTTTCTCCCTTCCCATATGTTCATCTGGATTTTTTTCCTTAAATTCCCCATATGAGTGAGATCATATGGTATTTGTCTTTTTCTGACTCACTTATTTTGCTTAGCGTGATACACTTTAGCTCCGTCCACTTTGTTGCAAATGGCACAATTTCATTCTTTTTGACAGCTGAGTAATATTCCATTGTAGACACACACACACTTCTTTATCCATTCATCGGTTGATGACATTTGGGCTCCTCCCATATTTGGCTATTGTTGATAATGCTGCTATAAATATCAAGGTGCATGTACCCCTTCGAATCTGTAGTTTTGTATCCTTTTGGTAAATACCTATTAGTGCAACTGCTGGGTCATAGAGCAACTCTATTTTCAACATTTTGGGGAACCTCCATGCTGCTTTCCCGAGTGGCTGCACCAGCTCGCATTCCCACCAACAGTGCAAGAGGGTTCCTCTTTCTCTACATCCTTGTCTACACCTATTGTCTCTTATGCTGTTAATTCTAGCCATTTTGGTTCCTATCCCAATTATAATAAAGGCCTCCTAGTTCCTCTCCCTGCTTCTCTTCTTGTCCTGCTCTGCCCACATCCCCTCCCCTGAGCAGCCAGGGAAACAGTGCTAAGAGCCCATCAATGACTTGCAATTGTTTTTAGGTTAAAACCCAGATTTCTTACCATGGCTGAAGTGACCTACGCCATCTATCTTCTATCCTTCCAGGCTCCTAGGATGATGATGATGATTGACACACAGCTAGCATTTACTGAGCATCCACTCACACTCCACATACCCTACTTCTCCTCTTCTTGAACTTTCCCAGCAGCCACCCCCTGTTCCTTTCCCTTCCAAATACTCACAGAGCCCTTTTTCACCTCTGAACTTTTGCATTTGCTGTCCCCTTGGCTCAGGATGCTGTTGCCTCAGTTCTTCCATAAGAAGAGGACCATAAGCTGGCCCACATCCCTTCATCAGGTGTCGGTGCAAACATGGCTTCTGTGGAGAGGCTGTCCTTGACCCCTCCCTCCAAGCAGCTCTCCACAATTACATCCTTTCCTGCCAAGGAATCCTTGCTGATGAGCACTTGCTTGAGCCTGTCAAGGTCATGTTTATTCTTTTCTCATGCCCATCTGTTTTCTCAACTACAATGCTCTGTAAGCTCCATGGTAGTGGTTTGCCAACCACTGCCTTGCTCACTGCTCTAGCACCAGTGCCTAGTGTGCACACAGAATGGAGGAGGTGCTCAGTATGTATTTAGTGAACGAACTGATGAATAGGTCTTAAAAATGTTATGTAAAATGTTAAAAAAAAAAGTCCCTACACATTTCTTTTTAAGTAGTGACCACTTAACCCGTGTCAATGTTTATAGATTAACAGGCTGGGTTTTCATATGGTCGCTAGATCTGTGTGCACTTGTTGGCTGGCTGATCACATGAAAAGCAGCCCAGATGAGCCTTGGGGAAACATACCTAAGTGTTTCAGATACAGCCAGACGACTGGGGTTGTCCCGCCACTCAGTTAAGAGCAGAGAGCTGCAGGAAGAAGGAGGGAGTCTGGGGCTGTCCCAGAAGCAGCAGGTGCACATGCTTTGCATGGGGAACGGTTTAGTGTGGGCTGGAATTTGGGGTAGATGGGGTGAAGGTGGAGGGGTGATGAAGGTGGGAGATAGTGTGAGGGCTAGAGCACAAAGGATGGAGAAAGTTACTGAATGCCGTGCCAAAGAGGACAGGCTTTATGCAGTGGCTAGCCATGGGAATGAGGAAGAACCCAGGAAATCAGGGGGATTAGATTAACGCACCACAGAAGGCAGGGCATAGACTGAAGAAAGCAGGGGCTGCAGGTAGGACACGAGGCTCTCTGTCTGTGATGGCCGTACAGTAGGAATGGAGGAGGCTGTGCACTGATTTAATGCTCAACATGTTGGCTCAGTAAATACCAGATATACCAATGTGCACATTGAAATATACCACACACCATATAAACTGGTTAAAGACAATTCAGGTCTTAGGATAGAGAGGTATATGCTTTCTTTCTTTTTTTTTTTTTAAGATTTTATTTATTTATTTGACAGAGAGAAATCACAAGTAGATGGAGAGGCAGGCAGAGAGAGAGAGAGAGAGGGAAGCAGGCTCCCTGCTGAGCAGAGAGCCCGATGCGGGACTCGATCCCAGGATCCTGCGATCATGACCTGGGCCGAAGGCAGCGGCTTAACCCACTGAGCCACCCAGGCGCCCAAGAGGTATATGCTTTCTTAAACCCCACTCTGATTGCTAATGTAGAAGTAACCATCACATGTCCTCAAATGAATACCGTAGATTTAATAGGTATTAGATTGCAGGACTAAGGGCTGGAAGGGCTGCAGGGTAGACCAGTGTCCTTAGCCTTCATTTTCAGTGTATGGCCTTGATCTTCACACCAGGGGCTTCTTCATGCCCCTGACCACACCACACACTCGGCCATCCCGAGTTTGGCTCTAGCTCTCAGCTCTCTGTTTCTTTCTCCTACCCCCACCAGGTGGGGTACTCATTCTTCTTGGCCAAGGTACGCAGTCACATCTGATGCCTTTCATAACTTTGTTCAGGTAAACTCAATTGCTGGGCTCTATGCTCCTGTGTCATTTGCATGGGGTCCTATCATGTAAATTACACATGGGGGCACAGTCCTGTGGGGATCAACAGGGCAGGCTCTAAAGATAGACTGCTTGGGTGTGCCGTTGACCAGCCATGTGAATGACTAGACTGCTCTGAGCTTTAAGTTTTCTTATCAGTGAAATGAAGATAAAAATATCATCTCTAATAACACCATCCATCAACTACGGGTTTTGAAAGGGTATGATGGGGTAATACATGGGAAATGCACAACAGTCCCCCTGTTAAGTAAGGGGTTAAGTTTGTTAGCTATTTTCCTGCTTGACTGTGGGTTTCTGGGCAGAAGGAGTGTAGGTCTTATTCATCTCTGTAACCTTGGAGCCTGGCACAGTGCCTGGCACCTGGTGGTCCTTGGGATATGCTGCCGAATCAGAGGATTGCTCAGACGAGGAAACTGAGGCTCAGAGCAGTTAAGGGACATGTCTGTGGCCTCACGAGGCCATGCACACTGAACCTCATGAGCCCCCGGCCAATGCTCTCAGGTTTGGGCCTTGAATTGGTCACCTCTGAATGCGGAATCAGCTATTCTGCCTGTGTGCCTTTAGCAAGGAAGACTCAGTGCATTTAAACTCACTTTTCAGGTTGCCTTTTATGACGACTTTGAGAGAGACATTTACAGTTACTGAACGTAAAAAAAAAAAGAAGTGTAAACTTAGGAAATTACTGTGATTTAGGGAATGATAGGTGTTATTTTTTCACAAGTTTTATATCATGTGAGTGCGTGCTATGGAATAATTGGAACAAAAGTTGTAGATAAACCTGAAGAGGGCTTATTTTTAAGATCAGGCCGGATGGCAGTGCGTGCATTCTCTTTCAGACCTTTGCAAAATGGGTGGTATGTGTAACAAGTGAAATGTGAGCTATTTCCTTGCAGTATTTATTGGTCTCATGCACTGTGACACGGTGGTGTACTCATGCTCTGGGGCCCTGATTTAGAGCCTGAGTTCCCTGAGTGTGGGTGTCAGGGAGGTGGGGGAGGGCAAGGAAGGGTCCAGTTTCCTGCCCTCAGAACTGAGACGTCTTGTTCTCCACCTGCCACGACTCTGGGCCTGCTTCTGATTTGAGCTGGGAATTTTGGGATCCCGAATCCACTGCAGACTGGTTCTGCTGTTGGGCCCACTTTGACCTGGGTCCCCACTTATGGAAAGGAAACCAGTTTGTTGATTTACCTCTCTGCATCAGGCTTTTATGTGCTTTATCTCATTTAGTCCTTGTGAGAATTTCACAAGTGACGAAAGAGATATCCAGAGAGATTCGGTGACTTAATCAGGATTCAAAACGTGGAAATAACCCAAATGCCCATCGACTGGCAAACAGATTCACAGAAATGCAGCATATCCATACAAGGGAATATTATTTGGCCCTTAAAAGGAATGAAGGGCTGATGCAAGTTACGTATTAGCCAGGCATCTTCAGAAAAAGCAGAAGCAATAGAAAATATGTACATATATCTCTCATATAGTAATATTACCTATTAATAAATATAATATATACTAATATATGCCATGCATTAATATTACATTGTAAATAATACGTCACTATTGCCCATGATTATGGAGGCCGGCAAGTCACAAGACTGTGGTCTGCAGGCTGGAAACTCAGAGAGATAATGATGTAGGTTCCAGGCTAGATCTGAGTCCCAAGGCAGGAAAGGCCTGATGCTCCAGCTTGAAAACAGTCAGGCAGAGAGAGAGAGAGAGAAACATATTCTCCCTTACTCAGCCTTTTCGTTCCTTTCCGCCCTTCATTGACTTGGGTGAGGCCCACCCACGCTGGGAAGAGCAATCTCCTTTTCTCAGTCTATTCACTCAAATGTTAATCTCAACCAGAAATACCTTTCCAGACACACCTAGATCATCTGACCAGATAGCGAGGCACCCTAGGACTCTGTCAAGTGGACACAGAAAATTCACCATCACATGCTCTATGACATAGATGCACCTCAAAAATGTGCTAAATGAAAGAAGGCAGACACAAAAGGTTACAGGTTGTATGGCTCCATTTACACAAAACACCCAGAATAGGCAAATCCATGGAAACGGAAAGCAACTGTGGTTGCCAGGAGCTGGTTGGGGGGGGGGGGGGGGCGGGGAATAGGGAGTGACTGCTTAATGGGTATGGGGTTTTCATTTGGGGTGATGAAAGTATTCTGGAACCAGATAGCAGTCACGGTCGCACAGCACTGTGAACGTACGTAATGCTGCTGAATTACAGTCTAAATTGGTTAAAATGGTACATCTTCTCTTGTGTTTTTTTGGCCGCAAAAATAATAATTTTTAAAACTCTGGTGCCTCTGTCTTTGAAGACCTTGTTCTCGCACAGCTCTATGTGCTTTTGCCTTGTTCCTGATTCTCAGGCCCTACCTTCCACCTGGCTCTCCTGTGAAGAAATGGCTCAGTCCGTCCGTCCCTCTGTGGCAGGGGCTGCTGGCTTTTCAAGGCCATCCTTCCACTTCCCTTCCCTCCCCCCAACGTTGGGCTGGGGCTTTGTCCTAAAGCAGGAAGCTATGACGTCACTCATTCCAACTTCCTGCCTGCTTGTGCTCTTGGCTGACTCCTCCTTCATCTCTCCGTAGCTCCACCTGGTCCCAGCTGCTTCTCTGAACTCTCATTTTCAGCCTGTCATTGTAGGGACTGGAGTTCCATGGGCTGCTGCCAGGCCAGCCTGGGCTTGTCCGTCTCAGGGAACCAGCCAGGCTGAGCTGTGTCAAGGGCTTTCAGTGTCCTCCCCACTCACCACCAGTCCTTTTCCTCTGCAGACTCTTCCTTATTCTCCTACCCTATTCTTGACTCCTTGTCCTGCATTCCTGACACCCTGTACCTGTCAAAGTATTCCCAAAGTGACAATTAGCCCTCTGCAGAAATGGGGTGAAGGCTATTCGTTCTGGCCTACTTTGCCCTTCCCCAGCTGTGCGCATGTTCCTGGAAAACGTGGGTATCATCCACACCCCTTTACCACCACCTCTCCCAGTTAACCTTCCTGACCTGTACCTCTAGGAGAGATGGGACATCAGGAAAAGAGCCACATAATCCACAACAGAGAAGAACTGAAACACTAGGAATTCTGAATACAAAAGGAGAGAAAAAACCATAACAAGCTCAGAGGAACATGGTTGGGGACCCTTGGGGGCCTCCCGACATCACTGAAATCACATGTTGTAGGCAGCTGTGTCTCCCCTCCATGTCCCTGGACCCAAGGCCCCTGTTCTGTCCTGTAGGTGCTTGATTCCATTACACCTCATCTTCCTGCCAATATGAACCACATACCGCACCCCTTCCCAGCCCCCAGCAGCCTTCAGACACCTGGAGACAGGGCACAACCTGCTCATTCTCTGAATAAGTGGCCATACTTCATTTGCTATGAATTTCCCAAAGTCCCTGCCTGAAAGGGATGATGTCATTCGACATGTAATGGGGGAAAAGAGCCCTTTTTATCTTCCAGCTACAAGGGGAAGCAGGCTGCATCTGGGAGAGATGGTATAGCAGGGAAAGAGCTCTGAGTGAGGCCTGGCTCACCTGTGCAGGGCAGGCAGGAGAGAAGGATTCAGAGCCTCATCAGACTTCTGGGGGGCAGAGGAAAGAGACACACAGGAGCTATGACAGAGGCGTAGGGCTCTGGCCTGAAAAAGCAAATTTCTTGCTGATTCAGAGAATCAAGCAGTTTCTATCCTGCTGGGTACTGCAGTAAAAGGGAAGAGGAAGAAGACACAGTCCCTGCCCTCAGGGTGGGGAGTAGAGGAGCCTGGCGGAATAGCCCGAAACAGCAGAGGAAAAATGGTTGGGAAGAGTGGCAGGGAAACCTGGTGCAAGCTAGACCAGTGTGACTCTAACTGACACTGCGCCTAGTTTCCTCAGCCCCTAAATGGTCATGAAGAAACAGTGGTGCTCTTCCTAAAGTAAAACGAGATACCTGATGTGAAGCCGTAACCCAGCACTGGGCACTGTCTGTGCCTCACAAAATGTCAGTTCTGGTTTTCCCTTTCTGAGCTGAGCTGCCTGGGCATCCTCTTGCAGGCTGTGGGCAGCCACAGGGTTCGGTGAGCAGGAAAAGAAGTTCAGAATCCTGGCAGAGAGGGAATTGGGAAGGCTATGAGAGGGGCTTGTGGAAAGTTAATTCAAGCCTGTTCTGACCACATCCTGGCAAAGACCAAAAGCTCTAATGGGATGCACTGAGGTCCTGGGGCCGGGTAAGTTACTGGAATAGGAAGGCTTGCGGTGATCCCCCTCACGCCCTGCTTGAGGCAATAATATCATGTCTGAAATCTCTTCCGGAAAGCTCTCTAGAGCTCTCAAGCAGTGGGGGCGGCCAATCCCTGGTCCCCCAAGCGGAAGCAGAATGTGTGGGATAGAGAGGGAGGGACTCTGCCCTCCCTTATCAATCATCGTTGCCAGCCATTTTTCACTCCAGCGGAAATTTAGTAGGTATATTAAAATGCATCCAGGCACAATAAAACCTTGTTTGAAGTTTAAAATATAGCTTGTCAGATGAGTATTTAGTGGTGTGTTTTAATATGCAGAAGTGCAAACCAGAATTTAATGTGTAGGCTAAAGCACACATTAGCAATTTCATAAGTGATCGGAAATTGCAGTGTACATGAGCAACTTGGGGGGAGGGCGGGATGGGAGCAAGAGGGAAACAAAAGATCATAAAACCTTGGGATTCATTTTCTCTTTTTTTTTTTTATTCCCCTAAGTAGGACTTTGAATTCCCAGGTGAATTTGTAATGGCATTTCCTCTTATTTATTTATTACTTTATGTTATGTTTTATTGAGATGGAACTCACATAACATAAAATTAACCCTTTTACTCTGTATAATTCAATGGCGTTTAGTACACTTGCAGTACTGTGCTAAGTAACGTCACCTCCGTGGACTCCCCTAACAGTCCCATCACCCCCAAAGGAAACCCGGATCCATAAGGCAGTCCTGTTCCCCATTAAGCAGTCCCTCCTCAAGTCACCGCCCTCCAGCCCCTGGCCATGACTAATCAGCTTTCTGTCTCTATGGATTTGCCATTCTGGATCTCTCTCTCTTTCTCTTCCTTTAAAAAATGTATTTATTTATTTATTTATTTAGTTTCTTTCCTATGATGCATAGGAGCTTGTGTGTTTCTCTAGGCCACCAGCAATGCCTGCTGCCTTGGAAGAATTCAGAGGTTGTGGTGCTGGGAGCCAGTTTGTTGATGTATAAAAAGGAGAGGGACTGCAGGATAGAGCCTAGCTTTCTCGAATCACAATATATGTAGGGCTAGGAGACTGGCCTACTAAATTTCTCCCAAGGGGGCTGTTAAACTTTTTGTATCACTGACCCCTTGGCTGGACCTCTTCTCAGAACAATGATCTGAATAAAATAAAGCATATGGGATTTCAAAGGGAACCAATTATATTGAGATGCAGTTATAAAATACTGAAGTATTTGGTGGTCAAGTAATATATGCCTCTTTATTAACACATTCAATAGCAAGATCTAGCTGTGGGTCTAATAACACTGTAATTTTAAAGTAGGAAGAGGTGTAAATTATATTTTGAGATGTCTGCAACACTGTAATGTGATATGAAGATATCTGATTTCTACTGGTGGCAAAGTCACAGGTATTGCTAATAATACTGTAGCTTGTTGCTTGTGTTCATAATTAAACAGAACAAGAATGTATGTTTGTGAAAATAAAGATATAATTTTCCCCCCATCCCAGTTCACTCACAGACCTTAGTTAAGAACCCTTGCTCTAGGATTGATGGTTTTGAATCTGTTTTCAGGCAGGGATCCCTCTGAAAATCTAACAAAAACTGTCCCCCCCACAAAAAAAGCATTAGTCTATAAGTACAAGAATTATATCATGTTTGTGGACCCCCTTGTGTCCATCCATGGATAGTTTCCAAGCCATAGGACCCCAGGTTAAAAACGCCAGTTCCAGATGTATTAACGGTCAAGGGCACTGAATCATTTAGGATTCTTTGGCTATAAATAACAGAAACTAACTCTGGAACCGGGCAGTTTTAAAGGGTCTTTGTGGGAGAAGCTTCTGGACAATCTATGCATCTCACATCCGGGATGAGTAAGCTCCATCCCGTGGCCAGCCTTTTGACTCTCTGATCATTGTTCCATGTTCTGTTCAAGTCTGAGTGGCCTGAGTTGGGCTGGGCGCCCTTCCCTTCACTAAGGGAAGGCTAGTCCCCTTGTTGAAATATTTCAGCAGACTGTATCTAAAGAGGATGAATAATTTGTCAGAGGCAATCTAAGACACTATTGTGAAAAATAATTGTTTTTAAAGAAAAAGAAAAAGAAAAGATAAGGGTGCGGACAGGAGGCAAGCAAAAGAAAAGTTCACTTTGCATCTCATGAAAATAAGTGATGAGTACTGACACTGTTTTTTTTTTTTTTAAAGATTTTATTTATTTATTTGACAGACAGAGATCACAAGTAGGCAGAGAGGCAGGCAGAGAGAGAGGAGGAAGCAGGCTCCCCGCTGAGCAGAGAGCCTGATGTGGGGCTCGATCCCAGGCCCCTGGGATCATGACCTGAGCTGAAGGAAGAGGCTTTAACCCCCTGAGCCACCCAGGTGCCCCAAGTACTGACACTGTTTTAAAGATTGTATTTATATAGTTGAGAGAGAGCAATCAAGCATGGGTAGTGGGAGGGCCAGAGGGAGAGGGAGAAGCAGATTCTCCAATGAGTGGGGAGCCAGATGTGGGGCTCAATCCCAGGATCCTGAGATCGTGACCTGAGCTGAAAGCAGATGCTTCACCAATGGAGTCACTCAGGCACCCCTAAATTCCCCCCCTTAATTCTAAGATATACCTTCTGGGAACATTCTGATGCTTTTGAAACCATAACGCGGCTCTCAGTATGTACATATGTTGAAAGCAGCCCTGCCTTCCTTCCCACTCTCAGGAAGGTAAACTGTTGTTAAATCTGGGTTGCATCCTACTGTGGAGGAGTCTTAGAACCGGAGGAAGTATGGCCAGACGGAGTCAAAGCCATTCACGCTGATGCCTTGAAGCATCAGGGAGCACACCCCAACCTATGCACTCCAGGCCAGCTTCTTTTCATCTTTACCAACGCATACTTTACCTAATTCGGCTGTGATTTCAAATCAGATGTTTGTGGTACTACTGATTGTGGAGCTAGAACTCAATCCCATTGAATGGGTGTTCATGGAGCCGTAGCTACAAGTCAAGCTCTCTTCCAGGCACTGCGGGTGTTACAGCAGGAGGTGAACACAGAGCCTTCTGCTCTCCGAGCGCTTACAGCTAGGATGTTGAGACTGCACACACATGCCTGCACTGCTAACCTATGTCATATTTACTTGGAAGGCCTACCTTAGTGCTGCGAAGGGAAACCAGGAGTTCAGAGAACTGAGTGGAGGAGACAGATCCTGGGGCTGTCCCTGCTCTGAACTTGTGTGGAGAGAGGGCTCCTAGGACTCTTCTTGGAGGGGAAGAAGGCTCTGAGAAGTTGCACACCTCATCTTGGTCATTATCTAAGAGATACAGAAGCATTGGGTGAAGAGAGCCATGGACCCAATGGGCTTCTCATGAGGCCAATACCCATTCACCTCTCAAGTCTCTTTTTAATGGTCACTTCCAAAAAGGTCTTCCCAGACCCCTCAATTTAAAAGTAGGTCTTGCTATCAAACTGAGAGTTCCTTGTTCTCCTCCCAAACTCTTAGCAGAATTTGTAATTCTATGTTTATTTTTCTCTCCGTTGGTCTGTGACCTTCTCTAGGGAGGGGAAGGACTGTGTGTTTTTGCTTGTCTCAGTACCCACAAGTTTCAGTAAATGGCCTGCACATACAAGGTGCTCAGCGAATATGTGTGGACTGATTGAAAAGTTAAGTATCTGCTAGAAGCCATACCAGGGCTTTCTGTTAATGGGGAAGTGCAACTGGGGACAAGGACGCAGTTTTCCGGAAACACCTTTTGGTGTCAGAAGTGTGCCAGACAAAAAGGACAGCTGTTACAGAAGTCATTGATGAAGATCTGGAGATTATGGATCTGAGAGCTAAGATGACTAACAAGTGCTGCTTTTGTGGGTGGAATTTAAACCTGAAGTAGATTATTTACAACCTATGGAACAAAGGTGGAGCTTCCATCCTACCCACGTGGGCTGTTCTGTCTTTAATGGGACTGGGGTGGGGGGAGGGGACGGTGTTGTTAGTGTGGTCCTTTTTTCCCAAGCCAAACCCACAACAAAACAAACCAAAAAATTAAAAAATGAAACTCTAAAGGACTTAGAGAAGCCTGAAGACAGGCAAGTTAATGAAGCTCTTATTTCTCCTTGAAATAGAAATTTAACATTTGCCAGCAGGGAGAAAGTTGTGAAGAAACTGAATTGAAAGAATCCACTGGGGTTCTTGGCTTGAGAGTGTGCTTTGGTTGCTGGCAGCAGGGAAGGCATAGGGATTCCTTTCCCCTCCTTTAGCTGCAGACTTAAATTTCACAGAACCAGAGGCAGTGAGCGTGAAGATCTTGGTTGAACTTTCCATGCGTGCTTCGGTGCCTCTGTACAAATGAAAGCAGAGATCTTTAAATGTTTCCTTCGATAGGATTTTATATCTTTCTGGAAGTCGGAAAGGCTACCTTTACCATAGAATTAAGTATAATTGTGTTCAAAGTCTCTGTTTTAAAAAAAAATACATTTGACATTATTACCAGTAAGAAAAAGACATTTTTATTGTAATACTTGAGACTTAGTAGTTTTCTCTGGGGAATTCAAATTCTAGCTAAGTGGTTGGAATGGGTAGGCTAGTTTCTGGTGGAAATACAAATGTCTGGGGACTTAATGCCCTCCTACCCCTCAAGTATATGAAGTTGTTTATTTTCCCCTCGAGGATTAGGGAAGATAAATGTCACCCCTTGTCTAGTTCTAAAAAAAAAAAAAAAGTCCTTCTATAAAGTCAGGCTTCTGGGAATTTGTATCAGATTGAAGTTCAACTTCAACTGAAGGGGTTAATTGTTTGACCTCTGTATTCAGCTCTGCCTGACTTAAATGTTTGAGGTGTCAGTTTTACCCTTTGTTAACAGGGACTAAAACCAGTACCTCTTCTTAGGGTAAGTGGCTTCCCTTCGGTAGAACAGTGTTTGGTGACCTAGGAAAGACTCGTCCTGATACACACGTGCATGTGAGTGTGAGGACAGACACGCGTGCACGTACATGCACACACGGTCACTGACTAGACCTCGAACCCAGGGTTTCATTCCCAGCAGGACATCTCCAGAACCTTGGGCACAGATGCAGTCCTGGGAATGAAGCCTTGTTAGCCCCATGTTCTGACCAGGGGAGCTCTATGACTGCCAAGTGGACGTGAGGCAGAAAGGGAAACAGAGGCTTCTGGGTGCTTGAGACTAAACAATAGTGGACTGAGTGACAAGCTACCGAGTCAGCTGAGAACTTGCAGGACTTTGTCCAGGAGCCCGAGATGGAACACAGGTCATTTCTGAGGCGTTCGAGTTGCATGGACCAGTACGGATACAAAAAACGGCTGGGAGGAAACTGAGGCTGCCAACTTCTCATTTTGCCAAAAAAAAAAAAAAAAAAAAAAAGACCAAATCAAAACCCCCCAACTATCACAAATACAATATTCACTTATACAAGAAAGGAAATCATTTAGCTTTGCATTGCTCTTATGACTCTCAGGTTGCCCCTGAATGGCCAAAACCGCTCCACAGACCAGCTGCCCCCACACAACCAAGGATAAGCCTGCGAACCCTGTAGAGACCACTCGGCAGGCACACACAGGGGCCCAGGGAGCACGTTTATGAATACACGCTGCCAGCCTCTGCCCCTGGCAGCTGAACCCAATTTCAGGTCTCAGGGTTGTTATTTCTGCAAATGCTCTGAGGCACTTAGACTTCCCCATTGGAGACCTCCCCTCTGGCTTTGCTGCTGATAAAATTTATCCCCAGCCCAGCACAGTACAACAGGGCGCATCCCTGATGCACCAGGCAGTGTTTTCTCATTTATCCTGAGTGTGAGTCCTTGTCTCGTTCCCAGCATCGCACACCGACCCAGCATGGCATGTCTTCTACAGATCTGTGTCTTCACTTCCTTCATGACATTCCAAGACAGCGAGCCCAAGGCACAAGTGCTCATCAGTCCTCTCTGCTTTTTCCATGTTTGCTTACATCCCATTGGCCCACGAACGTCATGTAACCTAGTCCAAAGTCAGCGTGGGAGAGGGCTGCAGCAAGGCCACGGACACTGAGCATGATTCCTTAGAGGTCATTAGTGCAACAATGTGTGAACTTCCCTTCTTCGACATGCATTGCAAGATACAGAGCCTTAACTTATAAATTATGGTGCTTTCACAAAGACGCAATAGAGATGTTATTAGCAGTATAAGGAAGCATTTGGAGTCACCTTATTAACGGACTGAATCCTACATCAAATGGCTCTGCTTGCCTCATAAAATTATTCATTAATTTTTAGCAGTGGCTTTGGGAAGTTATGTACATAATATTTAGAGGAAAATGGCATTTACAATTATAATGAATTCAAGCAAGCCATACAGCAATACCACTGCCCCAGTTTGGAACTTGAGGCTTGCTAATTTCATATTTAAGGGCACACATGTCTCCCTCCCCCATTCCTCCCCCCTAGTATGTGTGGCTGAACGAAGGTGCCTGTCTCATCTCCTAGAACTCAAACTCCTTGGAAGGTAGGCATCTCACCTCCTCCAGGCTTATTTCCCTCACCTATACCACTCAGTAGATGCTCCCTAAATGCTTGTTGAAATGATCATTGCCTTTTACTGAACACTTCTGTGTTCCAGGGACTTCACTCAGAGACTGGGTCACCAATTCTCTCTCAATGCCCCAGATAAGGGTCATTCTCCACAGTTCACCCCTGAGGGAACTGAGGTGCCCAAAGCCCAAGGGGGATGGGTTGGCCAACCCAGTCCCACCTGAGGGCAGGACACTTTCCTCACAGCTGCCTTAAGTGAGGAGCAGGAAGCGGACAGTCAAAAGTGAAAAGTTGGCCCCCAGTGCGGAGAGAGGGGCCAAGGGAAGAGGAAGAGGGAGTAGATTGCCATGACCCTCAAACTGGTCACTACCTTTGCAATAAAATAAACACTTGTTAATGAAGACATTGGCCAGCCAAAGGCTGCTTGAAAACCCTGTAAGAGAGCCAGTTCTTGGGCTCTTTAAACAATCAACACCAGAGAATTCTTGGTGGTGAGGAGGGACTGGAGAGGCCTTTTGGGAGGGTGACAGTCCCACAGGTACAGGATATTAAGGCTGTCCTCAGGTGAAAGGTAGCCTTTTTTTTTTAAACGTTTCGTCTATAGTTTTTATTACCTACTAGATCAGTAATAATCGTAAAAATCGTGACCATTTTAGACACAACTGTTACGTGGCGTGTGTGTGTGTGCGTGTGTGTGTGTGTGTGTGGCAGGGCAGCTGGGCAAAGAGCTTTGCATACAAGCCATGACCTCATCTAATCCTCACAACAACGCGTTGGACGTAGATTTTATTATTCTTAATTTATAGATGAGGTAACTGTGCCCACGGAGACCGGCTTCCCAGAGATTTCCTGGCTTCTGAGTGGTAGAGCCAAAACCCTCAGTCTGTTTGACTAAATGCCCCGTATAACATTTAGCTGTGGGCTTTGCACGGCTTTGGTGCTGGTCTGAGGTGGGAAATCGGAAATCCCATTTATTCAAGCTACGCGGCACACGTGTCTGTGTAATTTACGAAAACAAATCCAGGTCAAGATATCCGTCCGCTGGAGGTTGAAAGGCCTCCTGTGGCGAGCTGCACGAATCTCTACTCTCATTCACTCTTTCGTTCCCTCAGCAAGTTATTTACTGCGCACTTCGGTTTTCCAAGCAGGGCGCAAACCCAGCCCTAGCGGAGAGAATGGCGAGCGCGAGAGCCGTGGTGTTTGGCTCCCCGACACCCACCCCCGTCCGCCCGCTCTCCGACTGTAGTACCTCGTGGGCGACGCAGTCGGAGAAGCAGGAAATGTGTCAGCCCGAGGATGACCTGTACCGGCGGCGCCAAGTGGCTGGGTGGTCACGGCAGCCTCCCTGGAGGCGGCGGCGGCCCGGGCGCGGTACGCGACACTGGTCCGGAGGCCCAGCGGAACCCGCTCCGAGGCGAGAGTCTGGTCCGGGCCGGGCCGGGCCTGGGGGCAGGGCGGGGCGGGGGCCGGGGGCGGGGTGAAGGCGGGGAGCTGGGGCCCAGGTCCGGGCGGGGGGCGGCCGGCGAGTTAGGGTTAGGGCGAGAGGATTCGGCTTCCTGGCGGCAGAGGGCGCCTGGCGCTGCGGTCCGGCGCGCCGGAGCCGCCCGCGCGGGCGCCGAGAGGAGAGGCGAGGCGAGGCGGGGAGCGCGAGCGGCGGCGGCCACTGCCACGTATTCCCGGCAGTGGCGGCGGCGGCGGCGCGGGAGGAGGTGAGCGGCGGCGGCGCCCGCGGGCAGGTGGGCAGGGAGCGGCGCGGCGGCGCAGCGGGCGGGCGCAGGGATCGGGCGCCGGGCACGGGTCGGGGGTGCCCGTGCCGGGACAGCGCGGTTCCCGCCACGCCGGCTCCGCCTCCGCGCCCGGTTGCCGGCCAAGGCCCGGGCACCGAGCCGGTCCCGAGCGCAACTCGTGCCGGCGGGGCGGGCGGGGGCCGAGGGGCCGCGAGCCCGCCCGCCAGTCGCGGGTCCGGACGGGAATCCCCGCCGCTGCGGGAACGGGGCCGCGGCCGGAAAAGTTGGGGCGGACCGCTAGCCCGCGTGGGCCGGGCGGGAAGTGCGGGTGCGGGGCGGACCCCGGGGGGCGCAGGGACGCGGTGAGGGGCGGTCCCGGGCCGGAGGCGCGGCGGCGGGGAGGGCCCCTTTTGGGAAGGCGGGAGCCGCGCGGCTCCTCCGCGGGCGGGGAAAAAGGAGGTGCGCGCTGGGTCTCCGGGCTGCCATGGGCAAGTGTCCGGCCGTGGCGGGGGGAGGGCGTCCCTCCCTGCGGGTGAGGGAAGGAGGGAGCGAGGCCCTCCATGGGGGGGCGAGCACGGTGGGGGCGCGGAGGCGAGCGGGTGGCTGGGTAGAGCGATGAGGAGAGGGCTTTCCCTACTTTCCGCCTCCTTTGGGTCAGACCCCGAGACAGGGGTCAGGCTTAGAGAGTTGGGGACACCTCTGGCGTCTGAAGACCGGATGGGGAGTTCTTTTAAGGGGTGCGAGAGGGAGCTAAGCGTTGTTTCCTCCAGCGCTTGGGGCAGGTACCTCCCCTCCCTGTTTGTCAGGTTCACCTCCCACACCGCCGTGCTTTTGTCTGGGGGAAGTTGAGGAGGGATCCCCGAGTGGGCGAGATATTTAGGGTTCCAAGGTGAGCAGGATTGGACTGTGTGAAATCCCGACTACTACGGCAGCGCGCTGTCTGAAAGCACAACTCCGACTTGCACCCATACCCACCCACCTCGTTCCCTCTGCGTAGGAAATGTCAGGGATTCCCGGGGCTGGGCCAGCAGGTCCGTAAAGGCCAGCGGCTCCGCTGCTCGCGGGGTCCGGGGCATCCTTCAGGGGAGTAAGACATGGCCCTTCATTCCCTGGCTGAGGCTGGTTATTTCAGAAACAAGTGGTTCTGGAGACGCTGGATGCTTTATTAGAACAGCCTGTGTGGTGCCCCTTGACAACAGCGATGACTCATGTCGCTTTTCTCTCTCTCTCTCTCTTTTTTTTTTTTTCAAATAAACTTGGTATTCAGGACACAAGTATGCCAGGTCATTTGTGACTTCGGTAGAACTGGAGACCCACACCTTGGGCCTTCTGAACCCTAGTTGTAGTTCTAGATCTGTCAGCAAGGAGGATGACCTTGGATGGGCCCTCTCTGAACCTCAGTTTCCTTTTCTCTGAAATGGGGTATAAAAACAGAACTAGACAGGAGTCAGCTTCTGAGGGAGACTGAACTCTTTTTCCTTGTGAGACTAGAACAGACGCACGACCTCAGCATCAGCAGATGATAGGGATACCAGGAGGCACTTAAAAACAGATAAGATGCAAGAAAGACCGCAAACAGCAAAACAAAATAAACAACTAATAATAATTGGTACAAGATTTATAGAATGAATACTGTTCTTATGCAGGCCATTAGCATATGTGGCTGTCCAGCTGTTTTGACTCTACAGTTGTTAAAAATGCTTTGAAAAAAACTATGTCTATCTTATCTGCGGACCTGAATTTTTTTTCTTTCGTTTTAACCTTCAAGCCTGCAGTGGAGGCTCGGTTGGGTTGGTCTTGGTGCAGCTTTACTCGAAGAACACCCCCAGGATCTCTCATTGCCATTGTACTAAAGATTTCCTTCTGACTGATACTGGGATCCTTGTACCAACACACTTCCATCGTCTTTTTCACTGTGGTTTGAGAAGTCGTGTGCCGATTCCTGTTGTATCCGGCATTTCTTCCCTGGTCTCCTTTCAAGTGAGTGTCATTCCTCTGCAAACAGTTCATTGGATGCAGCACGTTAAAAATAACTTGGAGTCATAATGTGTCCACTCCACTTCCCCCCAGACCCCAGACCCGCTGGGCAACCTCGGGCTAGAACTTCTAGGTCATCTGCTGACTCTCCTGTTTGGGTACTGAGGGGCACCCCAGAGTTGAAATGACATGGCCAGGCCAAATGGCACATTAATGAGGAAGCCATGACGCTGGAAGGGGAGGAGGATTTTTTTTTTCTTTCTTTCCGTTTTTTATCACAACTTGAATGCTCCTATCCTTTTGTTCTCTTCCATTAGCTTTCAAAATCCGTATTGGGTTTGACCACATCATGTTCAGTAATCCTTTTTTGTCAGTTTCTTGGAGGCTGAAGTTAGTGGTTATCTCTGAGTCCGAAGTGGTAATATTAAGTCCTCTCCCAATATGTAAATGTGTAACTAATTATATTGAATCTTTAGAATATCTATAGTGTTTATGTATGTGTGCTTGTCTGTGTGTGTAAGTTTTATTTTCACTAAGGGCTATAAAATTAGTGAAAATTATGAAGCTAATAATAGTTACTATTTGAGGCTCTACCACTTACTAGACACTGAAGAAACAAACTGTAAGGGTTACAGCTGGCTTGTGCAACTTGCTGATGATCTTTGAAACCAGATAGCCTTTGTGTAATAGTGGAAAAAGAATTCTTAGCTCTCCTACAGGGTGGTGGTAGGAAATGACATAATGTATATGAAAAGCAATGTGTAAGCTGTAAAGGATCTTGTAGCCCAGGCAATATTTTAATGAAAGCACTTGGTACTGGAAGCTTGAGTCTGTGAGTCTTGGTATCCGATAGGCCTCATCGTACCTCCTGAGCCCATCCCCTAACCTCTCTGAGCCTGTTCTCATACATAAAATCAGGATCACTGCCTTATATTAACTGAGATCTAAGTGTGTGCTCAGTGAAGGTTGGCGTTCACCCCTTTCTCTCCCCTTGCTCACAGGCCCTCGGGATAATGGGATTGATGAAGTCTTGCTATAGTAATTGTCCTCAAGGGAAAAAAAAAAGGCTTTTGGGGTACATCTTTGTACTTATGAATAGTTCTTTCAGCTTTTGCCCTCCTGCTCCAATGCTCAGTGCACATGGTAAATATTCTAGGTCCTGCCATCATCTAAAAGGAGGGAGAGCAAAACCAGGAGCTAGAAAGGACAGTCTTTGATAGAAAGTTGAAGATGGGTGACGCTGGTTTCCCTTTGCGCATTTGGTGCCCTGTCTCCTTTTCATTCATTTTGTTGGGCAGGGAGAAAGATACTGAGTTTGGGAGCATTTCTAGCTGGAAGGAGGCACTGGAAGAGCCGCAGTGTAAGGTGGGAGGGCAGGGTGGGCTGAGGACAGGGTGGTCTAAGGGCTGGACAGGAGATGGAAGAGTGGAATCTGACAGTACAAGCCAGAAAGGTTGGTGTGAGGAAATCCTGGTTAGGTGTAGGATCTGGCTGAGTTTGGGGCCAGTTTCCATCCCATCCTATAAGGCTCTCTTGCGGGGCTTTGAAGTTTTTGTGCTCCAGGCAGATTTTGACTGGTTGTGGTGGCATCATAAATGGGTTTCCATAGTAAGTTGTATGCTGGAAAGGAAATTAAATTCCAAGAGGGTGTTTGTTGTGACTGATGCCAGAATTTCTCGGAGAATTTTATTAAGATTCCGTCAGCCTATAAAAGTACTTCTTAGTTCTCTGAAGATATTAATTAAGAAAGAGTTTTCAAAAAAATGAAAGTGTCTCCTTTGGGAGCTTTTGAAATGTAATCTTTCTAATCTTTGGAACAAATGATGTCCAGAAAATCATAGAACTATATGTTTTAGAAACATTTCCTCCCCAGAGTAATGTTTTCCTTCTTTTCCAATTCCTTCCCTCTTCTTGCATTGTTTTGATAGTGAGTTAATTTTGTTTTTTTTCCCATTTTGGTAGCTTAATCTTTAGGTCAGTGACCTTTCGTGTGTAGATCTCTAAGAGTCTTCTTTGCCCTTGAGTTCATGGCTAGTCATTCATTATGAAGAGGTGGCAAAGCATAGGCTCCAGGACCCAGGTGGGGGGACAAGTAGTCATCTCCATCATGGTTCTTGAGGAGCAAGGCTGTCTACAGCTTGGATGTAATCCTGCCAGCAGCTCTGGTTGGTCATGCTATCCTCGACGCACGGCTGCGGATGTGGGCACCTGAACACATGTGCGTCCACGTAGCCAGCCAAAGGTTAGTCTGAGTGTCCACTGTGACCCGTGTGACTCCAGTACCCACACAGGTAGAGACCTTGCCTGCTCCGTGGGGGCTGGACTCTGTCCTGTAGGCTGGGGGTTCTTCATTAGGGAGAGGGGGTCAGGTCTGTGTTTTAGAATGGGTGGTGTGGGATAGGAAGTTGGGACTGGAAAATGAGTCCATTGGAGTTCCTGGTACTGTGGAAGGGTGATGAGGGCTTGAACCAGAGACACTGACTGTGGCAGTGGTGATGGTGAATGGGGACATGTCAGGATGGATGGCGTTTTGTCCCTTTGGATGTGGGAGCTCAGAGAAGGAGGAACAAAATCCAGCCCATGCTTGTCTCTCCTCACCCCTCCCACTGTAGCTCTGATCTCCATGCAGACTCTCAGTAGACCAAAATTGTCCCTTTGGTTTCTTTCAATGACTAGAGGAAGGTGCCCAAGTCCAACCTGAGAGTGCCTTCCCTCTCTTTGCCCGTCTCCTAGCCTTATCCTTTCTGCTTTTCCAGGAGCATCTCAGGGGATGGAATCCAGGTTCCTCCAAGCTCATTTTCAGAAATGCTGGTTCAAGCACTGAGGCCAAGGGAAAGGTGTCAAAGGGAAAAGTCCCCAGAGAATGAAGCCTTCCTGGGTTGGATTTTAGACTCCACGGCTCCCTGGTAGACTCAGTGGACCCACCAGGGGTGTGTGGTCCTTAGTGTGGTTCTTCCCCAAGAGGTGATCTGTCTCTAGGTCGGGGTGACTTGAAGCCCCCAGTATGCACGGGATAGGGGGAGGGTTGGTCAGGAAATGGGAGTGGTGGTGGGTGAGCTTACAGAGCTTGCCCTGGGAGGAGATGGGGCCACCCTCTCATGAAGGGTGCAGACTCCTCACGGGGCAGTGGGGTGGGGGGGATGGGACACCAAACTCAAGTGAAGCGGAGTCAGGGCCAGGGGACGCAATCAGTCCTGGTGGCTGGGATGTCCACATGTCCTCTTCATAGGATGCTCTTTTGCCACCTCAGGGCTCTGCTGGTCTCATGCCCTGTCCCTCCTTCAGTGCTGGCCTCTGTAATAAACTTGCCTGGGCTTCTGTCTTCTCTCTTCCAGACTGCATAATACCCATGCCCTTTAGATGGTTTCTCCTCGCTCGGCTGAGCCGGTTGATCAGGTTCTAGCTTTATTTGGGCTTTATCCTCATCTCGAGGCCCTTTATCGGACCGTCTGCTTCTGCCTTCTGCAGTCAGCTGTCTCTGCTGCGAGTCACTGCAGAAGACTCCATGCCCCCACTTTCTGCTGGATGGTCACCCTTTCCTTTCAAGATGTAAGCACTTTTCAGTGCCCTGAGAGCAACTTTCTCGGCCTTGCCCTCGCTGTGCACACAGGGCCTGTCGAGTTTGGCTGCTGTACTAACAGGGTGCCTGGTTCCTGGGAACACGTCGGTGCCTGGGGGGTTAGTGTCTTGCCTGCTTCTCAAATGTTATGCCCTAAGCCAAGCCCGTCTGTTGGTTCTCCCTTTGCTCCGTGTTTAGTGGAGTGTGTATATTTGTTTTAATTATTACTGGGAAGCAAACAAGATCTCTATCAAATATTTGAATCTACAGAAGAGCTGCTGCTGGCAAGCAGAAGGAAGAAATATATATTTAGGCAGGCTACCATTGATTTCTCTCTCCTTTTCCCACGTGGTTGCTGCTTTGTTGGCAGAACATTTGATTTGTATACTGGTTCAGTCTGGATTTCAGTCCCGAGCTAGAGAAGATGCTTGGGCCCTCTGCCTAAGTGGGGGGGGGGGGGGGGGTGCTCCAGGGAATGGCCTGGGGCTGCGGCGGGTGATGGTGGTGGTGGTCTTACCCTCCCTGTGCCCCCCGCCCCCCTCCGGGAGCCTGGTGCCTGGGGCCGTTGTAGGGAGGCTGGAGCTTGGCCAGGCCGCTGCTTTGGGTTCCCTGGGAGCAGCTCTGCTGGCCTCCACTCTGCTGTTGGAAGAAGGGAGTTCTCTCAAATTTGGGTATTCTGTTATTTTCTTGTCCTGTGGTGCTAATGGGGAGGAAGGCGTTAGCATAGTGAAGTTTGGGGCCCAGCAGGTTTGGCGTGAGTTCAGCTTCCGCAGAACTTTCACAGAAGTTTTTCTTGGCTCCCCGTCCCCCGGCATTGCTCTTATTCCCTGCCCTGCTCCCAATCCAGTCTTTCTTCTGTGACTTTGAAATTGAACTTGGGGAGACCTTGGAGTGTGGCACCAACACTTGTGCAGATGGGTGGGGCAGTTTCATACCAGAGAAAACCCGGCGTTGTTGTCGCAGCTGCTGCTTTTGTATTAGGAGTTCGGTTGCTTTTCTCCGCAAGAGTATAGGTAATATGTCAGTATATGAAGCTGCTGTACCCCACCCTCCTGTTCAAGCAGCATGGAAGATCCTCTCTCCCTCAGCACCCTTATCCCACCCGCGGCAGCCCTGCTGGGGCCTCCGAAGGAACCAATTTTTGCAGTTTGTTGCCTAGCCTGCAACCATCCATCAGCCCATCTAGACGCAGATATGTGTCGTTTTGTTTCTTTTGTAAGCAGAAACTGATTCCACACTATGTCCCTGTTCACTGTTTCGTCTTTTTGCCCAATATATTGTATAGAATTTTCGTGCATATAGCTCTTTTCTCTTAATTTGTCCCGTATTTGGCTACAAAGTATTGTATAGAATAGATCATAATTTATGAGAGTTCGCCCGCTTTTTGCTTTTCATAGACGCGTAAACCAACTCATTGGTTTTGCTATTATGTTTTCATACATGGACATGGCTATGGACGTACACATGTGGATCTCTAGGAGTGTAACTGCTGTGTCAGAGGTCGTACACATACATACATACATACATTTATTTTTTCATTCATTCATTCGTTCATTCATTCATTCATTCATTCATTTTTTTGACAGAGAGAGGAGAGAATCTTAAGGCAGGCTCCATGCTGAGGGTGGAGCCCAACACGGGGCTCGATCTCACAACCATGAGAGCATGACCTGAACTGAAATCAAGAGTCGGACGCTTAACCAATGGAGTAGCCTAGGTGCCCTAGGGTGCTACATGTTTCAGGGGTTTCCCTGACGTGTGTTCGCAAGGACCATACTGGTTTAAATTACCAGTGGCCTATGAGGCTGCCCATTGTTCCATGGATTCGCATTCTTCTGGTGAAAGACGTGAATAGGGTTAGTAAGCCTTTGATTGATTATTGGATGAGGCCTTGAGACTCATCATTTAGTGTCTAGATCTCAGTGGCCAAGTTCGTCGTAATCTTGGAGGATGAAGGAGATAAGCTCTCGAGGTCCGAGACTCTGCTTCAGGCGGCGTGAGGGTCCTACTACCAGGGGTATCAATGTGTCACTGGAAGCAGAGGCCTGTGGTTTCACTTTCTTCCTGCTTTTCCCCAGAGGCTATATACTGTAACAGAACACTTGAATTTTGGCGTAACCTGCCAGAGTATTTCTGTGAACCTCTCCCTGAGGAGGCAAGCATGTGTAAGCAGCCTCTGGAGACTGGTGGGTCCTGGATTGTTGACGCAGGGATTCAAGGCTGGACGGCTGAATTGGGAGGACATTTAAAGATGGTGGGCTGGAAAATCAGACGTTCTTGTGTCTGGAAGAGCCTCCGGGAATATGGTAAAGCAAGATTCTTTTCCTCCACGGTGTGGTGGTCTCCCTCCATCCTGGCTTGTTGCGGGACTATTATGATGGGTTGTCTCTTAGTTGGGTGCCTTGGGGAGAAGCCATGGTTTCTTAGAAGGTGTTCTGGGGGGCTGACCTGGTAGAGGAGGCTTCTAGAGGCCCCCATGATTGGGCTCACCTGGGCCGACTCTGCAGGCTGAACAGTCCAGTGGGCTTTGGGTAGCTCTGGATTCCTGCCTGACCATGTTCTTTACCTGCCAGAGGGTAAATGGGGCCAGAGAGGAGTGATGGAGGAGTCAGCCCAGGGTGGTGTGGAAGCTCTAGGGACAGGCCAAGCCAGATTCCTGCCTGTGCTTAGCCATTTATGGCTGTGTGACTTAAGCAAAGTTCTGTTTTCTGCCTGGGTCTCAGTTTCCTCACCTGTAAACTGGGATCATATCAGTACCTACCTGACATGGTTGTTGTTAGGATATGGACAGTAATGTTTGTAAAGCTCTCAGCATATTACCCAGTAAGTACTTGGTAAGTATGCTCTGTGTCCCTTTTCCTTTTTTTTTTTTTTTTTTTTTTTTAGATTTTATTTATTTATTTGACAGACAGAGATCACAAGTAGGCAGAGAAGCAGGCAGAGAGAGATGAGGAAGCAGGCTACCCGCTGAGCAGAGAGCCCGATGCGGGGCTCGATCCCATGACCCTGGGATCATGACCTGAGCCGAAGGCAGAGGCTTTAACCCACTGAGCCACCCAGGCGCCCCTGTGTCCCTTTTCCTTAATAAATGTTTATAAATCCATAGTGTGTATTACATGAGCTAAATATCAAAATACAAATAGTGTGGTTATTAAAGAGGGGTATCAGGAGATCAGTAGGTGACTAGAGCCAGCTTGGGATCAGTTGGAGTTGTGGGACTAAAGAAGGGGAGAAGACAGAAGGTTTTGGTGGGGAACGTTTGCAGGGGCAGGGGAGCAGGTGTTACGTTCTCTGCTCTCACCAAACCTCCTGCTGTGAAACCCCAAAGTCCCCATGATGCCGAGAAATTTTTGTTTTGTTTTTTTTTTTTTTTTAGATAGACTGAGTGTTAGGGGATCCTTAGTACAACTTCTCCCCTCTGTTTCTGGGGAGGCTGAGTGAGGGCCTGAGAGGTGAAGTGTCTTCCCCGTGCCACACGGCTGGCTGTTTCAGAGGGGAGATGGGGTCCAGCTCTCCTTCTCCATGGGGTTGAGACTTTTCTCAGCCGCGCTCCCTCCCCACGTGCCACATACTGCCTGTTTCCAGGGGCAGGGATAGAGAACCTCAGAGTGTTGGTGCTCTGCCAGCGGCCCCTCCTGAGGCCCTTGTGAGGTGAGATCACTGACATTCAGAGAGATAAAGTCAGGTACAGGTCAAGATGAGGCAGGGCTGGGATTCTGACTCGGGTCGGCCTGGCTCCAGTGCTCGTGCTTTACCTGCCTGGTGACATTGCTGGTGGCACTGGCCCCCAGCTGATGTCTGTGCTGGTTTGTACCCCTGCTTACCTGTAATTGCACTGCTCTCGGGTGATGTCCACACACGTGTGTGCACGCGTTCTTATGAGTACGGCAAGTTCACCCGAAGTCCCTCATTTGTTCGCTGCTGGTTGGTTCCACAAACCGGAGGTCTGCCGACCACAGGTTGAGCATGAAGAAAGTTACACCTGTGCCCTCCAAAGCAGGCCGGGCCTCTGAGGTTCAGAGGGGACAAGGGCAACTTCACTCGTGGGAGCCAAGCTTCGTGCGTGAGCTTGTCTGGGGGCCTCTCAGCAGCCAGCCAGCAGGGACGTGGATGGGACCTGGGCAGAAGGTGTGGGTTGTGGAGCTCAGGATACAGAGCCCTGTGACAAGGGGCTAAATCGTGTGTGTGAAAATGAACTCCGCGAACGAGACGTGGCCTGTGGTGGGAAGGATTTCAAAGCAGTGTGCGGTAGGTGCCAAACGTCCAGCCCCAGATGTAGAAGCAGCAGAACGGAGATTTCCTCTGGGCTCTGCAGGTCTGAGAAGTAGCACAAATGAAAACAAGGCTTGCCTACCCCTTAGAGAGCCGGTCGGCCTGGCTTCTATCCACCCTTCAGGTTGCCGGTGAGGACACTGAGACCCGGAGTGATAGTCCTCACTGGGGGCCGGCTGAGCCAGGGGCCCACCCTTCTTGCCCCTCCACCCACACGTGCAGGTGGCGATCGCTGCATGTGACAGCTCTCCCAAGGGCTAGCGTAACACTTCGTACCTGGAGGAGCTCAGTGTCATTTGTCAGATGAACAAACAAGGTCCCAATGCAGTTCTCACCCTGGCTTCTCTGTCTCTGAGCAAAGTTAGAGCATTTGCCTCTCAGTTTTGTCCTCTGCAGGATGGGTACAATACCCCTGCTTCCCTTCTAAGCTTGTCTTCATTCACTCAGAATGGGCCAGACACTTTTCTGTGTCTAGGCATTTGGTACTGAACCAAAGAAGCTAAAATCCTGTTCTTCCGGGGTTTATTCTCTAGTGGGGGATGGGGCAGGGAATCAGTAGTTACAATTCATGGTCCATCCATGTATTATGAGTTTCCTGGGCCTGCTGTGACAAGCACCACAGACTGGCTGGCTGATGGTTCTGGAAGCTCCAAGGTGGCCCTGGTGGCTGCGGGCAGGCCTTCGTGTCCTTCATTGATGGGAGCATAGCTCTGCTCTCTGCCTTGGTCCCCACATGGACTTCTCCCTGTGTCTGTGTCTCCTGTGTTCTTATAAGAACACCAAGGTCATTGCCCTAAGGGCTGCCATCTTCCAGTTGCCAACTGTGGTCATGTTCTGAGGTCCCAGGTGGACATGGATTTTTGGGGGGACACTCTTTAGCCCAGAACAGTATCTGGATGGTGATGACTGCTGAAAAGCAGGGGGTGTGCAGAGGATAGAAGGTAGGGTGGGGAGGTGTGGATCAGGCAGGGCTTGTTGAGAGGGCAGGGTTTGAGCCTCCCTGTGGAGAAGTGGGGGGCAGGAGCTGTGGCCTGGAGGGGCAGCAAAGGCTTTGAGGTGGACGTGTGCTCCTGCCAGGATAGCTTGGGGCCCATGTGGCTAAAGTCCTGTGCGTGCACGTGCATGTGAGATCAGGAGAGCCTGAGGGCTGGGAGCTAAATGAGGGCATCTGGGATGGCCTGGTAGCTCTTTGCCAGCTTTTATGAGGACTCTGGACTTTTGCTCTGTTGGGGTGGGAGCTGCCCTCGTGGCTGTGAGCTTGAACCGAAGCGGGTCTGGCAGTGCTCTGCTCAGCTTGGGATCTTTCCAGATTCAGACGGCCGTCACAGGACGGTCTGTGTGCACCCAGAGAGGAGCCCCTCTTTCTCTGTGCTTTCTTTTTGAAGTGTGAGTGCTCTGGTGACCCTTGATCCACTGCCCTTTCCTGTCCGGTCCTTTGAGATGTCTCCACCCACCCACTTCCCCACCCTCTAACCACAAGCATATTAGAAGAGAAAGTAGCCAGACCAAGCTCGGGTGGCTGGGAGTGCCAGGAAACTCGTGTGTGTCAGGCCTGCTGGGAGCTGCTTTTTCTCCTCTAGCCCGAGGCCTGCCTGGTGCCTGCTAGGCCTCCGTGAAGGTGTTTATCACCCCGCAGATTTAGAAAATGCTGAGGTCAGTGTGTGAGCTCAGTGTGTTTAGCTCCCCCGATCCTTCCATGGATAAAGTCACTATGCTGTGAAAAGAGTCGAGTCAGCTCCCTTGGGCATTAGGCCGCATTTGGCCTTGAAAATATAGGGCAGGGAGGCATGCCCAGAAGGACCTGTGGAGAGCCCGAGGGAGCTATGCCCTTGTCAGGGGCCTGGGGCCGGTGGTCTCCGCTGCCCGAGCTGTGACTGGCCTGCAGAGTTTTCCACGCTGTTCTTTTTGCCCTAGAACCAGTGAGGCCTGCCATCTGAGTATCACTGAAGAGGAACTCCAGGCAGTGGCGAGTCTTCAACACGCCCAGCCTTGGGGCCCGAGGCCTGTGCCGAATCTGTTTGCTGGGTGGCTGGGGGAATCGTACTTCCGGATTCTTGGCGTCAGAGCTGAAGGGAAATCTCTTTATCTGGCTGATATTTAATTTTTCCTTGGGCCTCAGGAGGAAAGGGCCAGGCACATTTGTGATTTGTGATTAGGGCCCCAGAGAAGTGGGCTGTGGGTGGGCTTGCTGTCAGGCCCTCCTCCCTGCCTCCACCTGGTCAGGGAGTACCAGGAGCGGCCCACTCAGGGAGGTTATCTGGGAGGCCACTGGCCCCGTCACCCCCCTGCGAAAGCAGCACTTGTGAAGAGAATTCTGTGTGAGCAGAGATGGAAATAGAATCCCCCAGGGCCGGGAGCAGCTGCTCTCCTGGAGGATTCCAGAAGTTGCCTTTGGGCACCACTCACGTGTTTCCCCTGTCGCCCCCCCACCTCAACAAAATGTACACCCAGACACAATCAAAGTTGTGAGGTCTATTCTTGGCCAGAAAATGAACACTAACAAGGTGTTCGGTGAGATTATAATTCTTCCTTCAGAGTTATTTCTGGGGGAGCTTCCCCTCACACATCAAAAGCACTTCCTGAGAGGAGCTGCCTTTTAAACGGTGCAGCCGTCTTGCCAGACGCTACAGGAAGTTTTGACTCAGGTAGCACCCCCAGAGAGTCTAGAGTTTGGCCTTGTGAGAGGCAGAAGCCTTGCAGGAGAGTGGGAGCCACACAGGCTGCTGCCACGGAAGAGCTTCCTTGTCCTGTGGCCCTGGGATGGGGGTGGGGGGCTTTTTCTCTGCTCTGACTTGTGTCAAGCATGCAGTCAATAAATATTTGTTGACGGGCAGGATCTACTGGATGCAGGCCCTGACCTCTTTTGATGGGCCCTGAGCAGGCAGCAGCAATGCTGTGAGTTTGCCCATGGCCCTGAGACCTCGGTCTCCTAGGACTGGTCTCCTTGCTATGGCCTTGGGAACATCACTGGCTTCCTTGGGCCTCACTTGTCTCATCTTTTGCTCTGACGTTGGATGAAATGTTTGGAATGAGTGTCACCCTTCTTGGTTCTCCTCCCCGGATGCCTTCCACCTTGCCTGCCCCCTGGGATGCAGGGGTCCTGGGGTGATTGGCCCGCACCATCTCTCCTGGTCACAGTAAGAGCTCCTTGGGGGCACCAAGAACAGGAGCTCTTTATCCCTCTGAGCCTGACACATGCGGGCCTTCCACAGAGCTCCTGAGTGCGGACTTTCTGGGTGAAAGTCCCCCTGAGTGCGGACTTTCTGGGTGAACTTTGATGGAGAGAGGAAGAACAGGTGGCAGGGGATTTGGCATAAATGTCTCTCCTGGCTCGGGAAGAAGGCGTCTCCAGTCATTCAATGTGAGTTCCTCGTTCCTGTCTCAAGTTTTATGCAACTTTGCAGCCCTGCCTTGAACAAAGCCCCTTTATTTCTGGATATCGTGGTGAGAATTATTTTTGTGATTACTGATAAGGCAGAAAAGAATGGGTCCTGACTATAGAATTCTGTAAATTTTACATTCCAAATTTAAGAAATGTCCATGCATAGGAGAAATACTATAAAGAACTTTATCTTGGAGATTATCACTGGAGTTCGGAATAACTGGAAAATTTTCGAATGTATTGTCTTTATAATAGAAACTATTAAAATTATTGTAAATAATAAATAGGCTAGGATTTAATATGTGATAGACACTGTAAGAAGTTGCCACTCTATCTTATTTAATCCTCATTAGGAATCTATAAGATTCTTTTTTAAAAAAACAAATGTTAACCTGTTTTTTAAATTGTGGCAGATTATATATAACATGAAATTTACCTTTCTACCAACTTTTAAATATATAGTCCTGTGGTGTTAAGTACACTCTCCGAGGGATCCCTTTTTTTAGCTCCTCAATTTTATAAATGAGGAAGCTAAAACTAGAAAAACAAAGTTGCTTGCCTCAAATCACAGAGACTGTAGTTTCAGAGACAGGATTTGAACTTAGGACCTGGAGACTCAGTGCTCTGGGATTTCTGGCTAGTGGTTGTTGGGATCTGTGGTCACTTACTTACCCTGCCCCGTGCTCACCACTTGACTGCAGAAAGCCAGCTCACTCATGTTGATCTCTCTGGAAGTCCTAGGGTTGAGTTCTGTGTGTCCGTCATGGAGGTGGCTGGTCAGCTTGGCTCAGCATACATGTGGCTGACGCAGGTGCCAGGGCTGATGAAGGCTGAAGCAGTGGGCCACTGTATTGGGTAGTGCTGGGTGTTAGACTTCTTCCAGAAGGTGCGCAGAGCGGGATGCTCTGGAAAGAGCAGTGGCTTGGGGCTCAGCTGCCTGGTTCATCCAGTCTGCACTTGGAGTTCGAAGGTCTGTGCCTTAGGACTAATGTCACCCTGTGGTCGACATGCCTTGACCTCAGTTTCCTCATTTCTAAGTGGGTAGTAAAAATGCTTGTTCTGCTTGCCTTCCACGATCGTCGATGGTGACAGGTTGGGATGTGGGGAAAGTGCTAAGTCAAGTAGAGCACTATCAGGCAAGTTTCGAGGATGGGAATTTTGGTCGTGCTGTGGCAGAGAGGGGTGGCTGGGGCTGACCGCGGAGATCTGAGGAGGACAGACATGAAGGTGAAGAGTAGCGGGTTTCGCTTTGACCATCACCTTGTTTCCAGTTGGTGAAGAATCATATTCCATTGTTGGCCTAGTACTGTAGGTTGGGATGCTCTGAGATTTTCTAGAATGTGTGTCTCTCTCAAGATCCTTGGATTCGCCCTCCCCAAGACTCACATCTCCCTGCAGTGAACTGTCCTGCTGGAGATCATTTTGTAGCCATGTGATCATTGAAAGTACACAGCAGCTTTCTCTGGGCTTGTCTGTCTTCCTTGTCTTTATACCAGACACCGAGTCTGTGACCGTGAGCGGCCCAGCATATGAGCAGGCTATGATCCCGAGGCCGCACTGGTGATGAAGGGGAAGGAGCTCATCTTCTCATGGTGGATGGAGTGCTCGTTCTCCCCATGTGAAGACACTGTGCAGGACCCTGGACACAATCTCAAGATAAAGCAGGTGGGGACTTACTCCCCCCAAAGCCCCTGTTTATGGGAAAGATGCACATAGGACAGTTATGAGGGCAAAGATATGTGGCTTGACAAGTGACTGTTGGGAGAAATGTAGCCTTTGGTCTAAACTAAATGAAAATGCATTGCTGGTGCTGGCCAGAGTTGAGGAGTTGTTAGTGGGACGTCTTGACTAGCAATTTCTGTCTCGTCACCCCCCAGATGGTCTTTTGAGTCATTGCTCTTTCTGTGCACATTTCATGTGACAGGAAAGCCAGGGGGTTGTGCAGGGTCTGCTAAGTCAGTGGCCTTGTCTCTCCCTCCACTTATTTCTGGCTTTCAGCACAGTACTCGAAGACTAAGTAGGTCATGGGTATCTATTTTGAACCGTGTGTGGCCGGGCTGTATGGCCATTTAATTTCCGGATCAAATCCTGTTGGACTTGTTTGTCCAGGAGGTTGGCAGCGAGCGCTCTCTGGTTGGTCGTGTGGTGTATTTATAACGTGTGAAGAGTCTGGAGGTAACGAGATCTTCCACTTCTCTATTCCTGCAGGAGAGTTGTTGGTGAAGAGGTTTCAAAAACCTTCAGAGGCCGCGGGCGTGCAGTTGTTTTCCACCCCGCTTCTTTGAATTTTCTGAAAATCGTTGATCCTCACTAACTTCATGTAAACCTTTTTCTTTTAAGAAATCCAATTTAATTGGGGGCACGTGGGTGGGTGAAGTGGCTGCCTTTGGCTTGGGCCATGATCTCAGAGTCCTGGGATCGAGCCCTGTATCAGGCTCCCTGCTCCCTGCTTCTCCCTCTGCCTCTGCCCCTCCCCCTGCTGTGCTCTCCTTCTTTCTCTCTCACACACAAATAAATAAATAAAATCTTTAAAAAAAAATCCAAAATAATTTTTCCCCAGTGTTAGTTGACTTCTGCTTATGTTACTAATGGCAGCCAGTTGCCAATTCAATGTGTGCTGAACCTTTGGCGTACATTTACCTCAATGAATCCTCATCACCACCTTGAAAAATGGACATTATTGTGTCCCTCCCCAGGTGAAGGAAGAATCAAAGCGGCGCTGTAATTTGCGCACAGCCCAACCATGTAAGTAGCAAGGCCAGAGACTTGCCCTCCATGTCTCCTGACCCGAGTCTGGCCCTTGGTACCACACCATCCTGGTCTTGGGAGCCCTGTGGCCAGAAGACATCCCCAGCTGGGGGCAGGGCGGGAGGTTCTGCGCCTGTTCAGAGGCGAGGTGTGCCCTCCCAGCTGCGGGTGTTGGGGATACAGGCCCCCCCAACCCAAAACCACTTCCATGCGGAACTGGAGTTCTGTGTTAGGTTGTCACTCGGATGTCACTGGACCCCAGAATTCTCAGATTTTACTTTTCATTGCTCCTGTTTCCCTCTTTTTCTCGGGTGTTCTTGCCTGAGGCCTTGGGTGAGTGCGGCGAGATGGTGAGCTCCACTAGGTCACGCAGGTGGTAACGGAGTCTTCTTTTTTTTTTTTTTTTTTTTTTTTTAAGATTTTTTTTTTTTTTTTGGCAGAGAGAGATTACAAGTAGGCAGAGAGGCAGGCAGAGAGAGAGAGAGGAGGAAGCAGGTTCCCTGCTGAGCAGAGAGCCCGATGCGGGACTCGATCCCAGGACCCTGAGATCATGACCTGAGCCGAAGGCAGTGGCTTAACCCACTGAGCCACCCAGGTGCCCGTAACGGAGTCTTCTAACCTCCTCATCTATGTGTCCCAGCTGTGGACTCAAATATTTCTCCATCTTCAGTATTCCACGCTTTCTCTATGTTCTGGAGGAGTAAACACAAGCTTTTGGAGGGAGTATTTGCTGTGTCTTACTCTCTGGCCCCTCTAAGCTCCTCGCAGAGTTCTGGCAATAATGCTGCTGCCCATGGCCATTTCTCTTTGCCGGCATGTAAATATCTATGTTTAGTTGCTTTGCAGAGGCATCGCCTCCCTGAGTATCCCCAGCAGGACATTGTCCCCCCCCACTTTATGGACAGGGATTCTCAAGGGATGCCATAGCCCTGAGACTTTGAGGCAGCACACCCCATAGCTTCCTCTGAAAGTTTCTTAGAAAACGCCAGAGGAGGTGTTTATTTAAAATCAGGAGTGGGGGTCCCTGGGTGGCTCCGTCGTTAAGCGTCTGCCTTCAGTGCAGCGCTTGGTCCCAGCGTCCTGGGATTGAGCCCCACATCAGGTTCCCTGCTTGGCAGGAAGCCTGCTTCTCCCTCTCCCACTTCTGCTTGTGTTCCTGCTCTTGCTGTGTCTCTCTCTGTTAAGTAGATACATAAAATCTTTAAAAAAAAAATCAGATGTGTTTGGAAAGTGAGAGAACCCCCTCTTGCAGTGCTGTCCCCGCAAGCTGGTTCCCAGTGGGTCTCCCTGTCAGGAGTGTCTGCACCCATCCTGGTGTCCCTCCCAGCCTTTCTCTGGATTTTCACTTCATCTGAGTCTGTATCATAGAAATCGGGGTGGACTGACACCAAAAAGATGTAAATGAGACAGTGTACATAAAAATCCCTCGGGACTCAGTGAATGGATTATTACTTTCTATCTTTAACCTACTGTGATGGGGAGCTGCCACAGATCCCAGCTCCAGAAGCAGAGGCCTGAGAAACTCTCCTCCCCACTCCCCACCACCTCGGAGCTGTAGTAATTAACCTTTCCTGCAAGCAATCCCCCCCCCCCCCCAAAGTGAGGAGAGGACAAAGCATAAGGAACCATAAAGAACCCTTATTTTGAATCTTTCCAAGGTTTTCCCTTTCTTTTTGGTTTTGGGGAATGGTAGTGGCGTGTGGTTCATTTTCTGGGAACCAGAGCTCTGGGAAGTCCATGTTAACCACAGAGCCACTCTCGAGTGCCCAGGCTCATTTAAAAAAAATGAAGAAGTGCGGAAACAGGATTTTAGAAACAAGTATTTTAGCTGTGCGCATTGCACACATCAGTACTTTTAGTATACACGCATATAGTGATTATATGATTATCTAAATTTGACGCCTTCTGGCTTTGCCTCTTAGAAGGCCTATGTAGGCACCTAGCGGACTCAGCCTTAACCTTTCTGAAGACCTCATGGGAGGCCTTCCATCCTCCCCACCCACTCCTTGTGTGAGTCTAGGCAAGTATAGGGCAAATTCCAGAGGAACGAGGCAGGCGACTCGTGATTTTCGATCTTTGGGGATTCTAATTCTGCATATTCGCCATGTGACGTGGAGCAATTGTGGAGCAATTCACCTGCCTTCCAGCCTCCGGGAGCTGCATCCCTGTCAGGGAGACAGACCCAGAGTTTTAGTGGTCCTAGCATTGATGTGCGTGCCCAAGAGGACGTGTGGGCCGTTGATTTTGCAGAGTTGGCCCTGAACCACCAGGGGGCGCTGGGAGCCGCGAGGGGCGAGGGAGGCTCAAAGTCCAGGATAGGCGCTTTGTAATAAGCTCCCAGTGAGTGGTGGTCTCTCCTGAGGCCAAGATCTGGAGGAGTCACCCAGCTGACCGGCAGGCAAGTCAGCTCAGGTTCCTGGCCCTCCACTAATCTGATAGAGGGCTACCTCTGCCCAATGACATAGCCAGCCATACAAACTTAATTAACCTGACAGTCCTAGAAACTTAAATTAGATCTAAGGAAGAACTTCCTCACTTTTTTTTTTTTTAAATTAGAGCTAAAATGGGGCATTCTAGAACAGGGCTTTTCAAGCTGTCATTCAGGATCCTTAGTCACACAATCAATTTAGTGGGTTGACACATAAAGAAAAGAAAAGGAAAGGGGCAGAGTAAAAACTATCAGTACATCACAGATGGTAAGGCTGATAATGCGTGTTTGCCCTCGATCACGATGGAAATACATTTCTGCCTGTGGGTCATGGTAAAAAATGTCCTAGAAACACAGGGATTATAGTTTAGATCATTATAGTTTAGATTGTAAGGTGTTAGGGGGCAGGGGTCTGTTTTCTCTTTATTTTTGTGTTCCCTGCATCTTTTTAAAATTTTATTTTATTTATTTGTTTGACAGAGAGCACAAGTAGGGGGAGCAGCAGAGGGAGAGGGAGAAGTAGGGTCCTCGCTGAGCAGGGAGCCCAACGTGGGACTTGATCCTAGCATGCTGGGATTATGACCTGAGCCAAAGGCAGCCTGTTAACAGACTGAGCCACCCAGGTGCCCATGTTCCCTGCATCCTTAACCCAGTGCTGAGTATGTGGTTGGTCCATCAGTCTGTCTGAGAGCACTTACTATATTTCTCCCTCCTTCTTCAGGCTGGAAGAAGTCAGAACCCACCCTACACTGTCCACTGTTCTCACCAGGAGACAAGGGAGGTGGTATTTCTGTCGTGCTTTGCATGTGAAGAAAAAGGCAGACACCAGGCATGGGATAGTTGACAGCTTGACTCTGAAGTCTGAGGAAGCTGGGTTTGCATTCTGGATGTGCAGTGTCCAGGCACGTGGCTTTGGACAATTTCTTTAACCTTCCTTAGCTTCACTGTCTCCATCTTTAAGCTTGGTGTGATCAGGGCACCTGCCTCCGAGGTCTCGTGAGGATGAAGCGAGAGAACGCAAGTTCGCAGCCTCTAACACAGGGCTTGACATCTGATAAGTGGTTTGGAAGCATTGTCACTGCTCTTGTTCTTACAGTGACTGTTAAGAGAGACACAGTGACTCACATCGGGTCCACTGTGGGAAGCCGCTGCTGGAGCCGCAGTTCTGTGATGGCTATAGATCTTGAACTGCACTGGAAGGCTGAGCCCGTGGCTGTCGTGTGGGGAAGGGAAGTGGCTGGTGCAGGGCGAGCCGGTGTCTGAGTGCAGGGAAATGGTCTGGTTTCGTGATTTAGAGAAAACAGAGCATTTTCCAGGTGCAACGAGCTAGGACTATCCCTGTGGCATCTGAGAATGGAAATGGCACTGTTTAGAAAAAGCTGGGTGCTTTTTATTTAATCAGCAACAGTTTCAATGTAATGTCACAGGTCTTTGTTGTTGTTTGTTGTAACTACGTGTACGCATGTGTGCTCCCACGCGTGTGCGCGCGCACTTGCGCTCGTGCGCGCACACACACACAGAGAAGGAACTATTCTCTGCAGTGGAACGTAGCCATGTATAGGATTAAATTGGTGCTCTTGGGTCTAGTAGTCATGACAGTTTTCAGTGAAAGCACCAAGATCTGAATAAATCCTGATTTCTGAAACTGCCACCAGGGCCCAGCAGTGCCACTGCCCAGTCAGAATTAACTGTAGGAAAGTAAATACGTGATGTTTTGAAGACACTGGGCAAAACCCCAGGGGGCCTTGGTTGGAGCATTAGCCCTGCTTTTCAAGTCCAAGTCTGTTCACTACCATCGTGTAGCCTGGGGAGCTGTGACCTCTCTTTCTGCCCCAGAGTTAAAACATTTTTGTCCTTTGTGTCCCTTAGTGCTGATTTTGAATCTTGGGAGGGAAGGGTAGTAGACGCTAAGTATTATTCAATGGTAGGAAGCTTTAGGTGTATATTTTAGTCAGAAATGTGACTTTCTCCCTGGTTTGGAGACAGTCAAGTACATAGTTAAGAGCACAGACTTCATTCAGCTAGACCTACATTTCCAGCCATGCTTTGCTGCTCTTCCCCCCCTTTATTTTTCCCAGCTTTATTGAGATAGAATTAACAAATCAAGAGCATGTCTCTCGGGGATCCAGTGTGAAGATTTCACTACATTGTGAAGTGATTACCACAATCCAGTTAAGTAGCACTCATCGGCTCACCTATAGTTACTACTTTTTGTGTGTGTGGTGAGAACACTTACGAGCCACTCTTGGTAGATTTCAACTATACTATACAGTATTATTAACTATAGTCACCGGGCTGTACTTTAGACCCCTAGAATCATTCATCTTAAATTGTTCTCTTTCACATCATCTCCCCATTCAGCCTGCCCCTCAGGTCCTGGCCAGTGCCATTCTACCCTCCACTTTCTATGAGTTTGACGTTTTTTAGATCCCACGTGTAAGTGAGATCGTACGGTATGTCTCTTTCTGTGTCTGGCTTCTTTCACTTGGTATAATACCCTCCAGCTTCATCCCTGTTGTCCCAGATCTGCCTGTGCTGTGTGATTTCAGGCAAGTAGCTTCACCTGTCTGCATTCCATCTATGAAATGGGCTAATAACAGTGCCAGTGCCTGCAAGTCTATGGAATGTTTGCGTGTGAACTCTAAAGCACGTGGGAACCATCGTTATGGACACGAGCACTAATATTATCAGTGGAAGGTCTTCCAGGAGGCCTGGCTTGGCCAGTTTTAATAACTGGTCTTGGGTATGTTGCCAAACCTAAGTATTATTTTCTCTGAAACAAGGGAAAAGCCCAGATGCTTTAGACTCCTTCTAGTTGGACTGCTCTGCATTGTGTGTTTTCTTTCTTCTGAGAATAGGACATGTGTTGTTGGCTGTCAGAGGTCCAGGAAGGGGGGTGCAGGGGTCACGGTGGTGGGGAGATCCCACTTTCTGTTAAGGACCCATAGCCCTCGGCCTGATCGCTGTTGGTTGTTGTAACCTTTGTTTTTCTTTCTTTGATTTTATATTCTCCGTGGACCTCCCTTTCCCCAGCCTCTGCCAAACAACTCCGGGCTTTTCTATGCTCTTTCTAGTGGATTCAGAGCAGAGGTATGCCTGGTAGGCTTGAGTGAAATCTCAGTTTGGCAGAGCCTCACATGGAATGGAGGCTACAAATAAGGGTGATCGCTTCCCTTCGCCGTTGGTTTTGAAGTCTGTGCTAGTCCTTTCCACATTCCCCAACCCACGTGCTGGGGCTGCCTGCGTCTGAGGTTGACCAGGAAATGCTGCTTGTGACAAAAAGGGATGACTTTTTTTTTTTTTTTTTTGTCATAAACTGTTTGCTCGCTTGGTTTCCTATCTGGGCTTCAGCTTCCGCGGGAATTTTAAAGGATTTACTGGAGCTAATCTCAGGGTAATTTATATTTTGCACGTGTATCTTTGCTAGCAAAATGTGAAGCTTTGTAGTTCATCTCTGGCCTGCCACTGGTATTTGAGGTTTGTCTCCTTGTTCTCCGGGACAAGCATGCACAATGAATTAATTGAGCTGTTTTCAGCCCACTTCCTGCCTAATTGAACACCTGCACAGCAAACGCCGCCGGCACGCCTTCCTGGTACCTGAGCTGCCAGCCGTCCCTTTCCTGGCAGCGTCTTGCTTATATCAGAAGACTCGCTTTTGTCATTTGCAGTTAACGGACTCGGTCCTTCAGAGAACTGCTTTGTTCTTCACTTAATTTAAAGGTGCCAAGTGTCCTCGATGGGTACAGTCCCTCTGCGTTGCCGTCTTGCCACAGTCCTCCCAGTTAACATCACTGCCGATTCCCCGCCTCAGGAAAGCTGCTCAAAGACCAGATGTGGGGAGGGGGGCGTGTGCGGCCTGGGTTGATTCTCATGCTCACCTCGCCCTCCCTTGGGCCCCGGATGAAGTTTTCAGCAAGTCATTCTTAATGTAGTGCTCCTGGTTTAGAGCTGATGAGAAATATTCTTGGAAGGGAAGGGACCTGGTTTCTTCTTCACTTAAGACTTTGCTTTTTTAGAGCAGTGTTAGATCGCAGCAATATCGAGCCAAAGGTGCAGAGATTCATACCCCCTGCCCCTCGGCCCCCATGCATGGCCTCCCTCATTATCAGCAATCCCCACCGGAGTGCTACACTTGTTACAACTGGTGAACGTACATTGATGTATCTTCATCACTATAGTTTATCTTAATATATGCACTCGGGGTGTTGTACGTTCTCAGGATTTGGACAATGCATAACGACTTGCATTCAACCAGTGACCTGTACCTAGTATTTTCACTGCCCTAAAAATCTTCTGTGCTCTGCCTGTTCATCTCACCACCCCCCACCCCGCAACCACTGATCTTTTAATTATCTCTATAGATTTGCCTTTTCCGCAGTGTCCTAGAGTTGTAATTACAGCAAGAGGCCTTCTCTGACTTCTTTCATGTAGTAATATGCATTTAAAGTCCCTCCATGTCTTTCCATAGCTTGATAGGTCATTTCTTTGTAGTGCTGAATAATCCATGGTTCGGAATCCCACTGTTTCTTTATCCATTCACCTGCTGAAGGACGTTTTGGTTGCTTCCAAGTTCTGACAATTATGAATAAAGCTGCTGTAACTATCCACGTGCTGGCTTTTGTGTGGATATAAGTTTTCATATCTTTTGGATAAATACCAAGGAGTGTGATGGCTGTATCATATGGTGAAAATATGTTTAGTTTTGTAGGAAACTGTCAAACTGTCTTCTGTCTTCTAGTGCCAAACGATTTCGCATCTCCACTGGCCATGAGCGCAAGTTCCTGTTGTTCCACATCCTTGCCAGCATTTGGTATTGTCAGTGGTCTGGATTTTGGCCGTTTTTAATGGGTGTGTAGTAATGTCTCATTGTTGCTCTAATTTACATTGTCCCAAAGACCTGTGATGTGGCAAGACTGATTTTTTAAAGAATGCTGACTTTTTGTCACAAGGGGCTTATGTCTTTACAAAAAGAAAAGTAGTTTTACTAAAAATGAGAGCCAGAACAGAGAATCCAGTCTTCCCCGATAACAGAAAGCCTTCCTGGTTCACGGCCTATGTTGGGTCTTCTCAACTGTTCTCTTTGGTTCAAAAATGTCATAACCAGCAACATGGTTTTGGAGCCCTGGTTTGGGGGTGCTTTTTCTGTTAAAAATATTGTGAAGAGACAGCGACCCTTGTTAATTACACGGTAGAATTGTAAATCTTAATTACCTTCTCCTAGTATTCTTGGGCTTTCAAAAGGAAGTATACTGTTGGGGTTCCTTCTGCCCAGGTTTGAACTTATTCAAAAATGGGGTGAGACTAGAAAAACATTTATGTTTCAGATTCTTTGATCTCATTGTGGTTTTGCATTTGCTTTCAGTTTCCTTTTGGTATTCCTTTGTAGAATTTCATTTTTTACAAATATTTTAGAGGGTTCTTCAAAAAGTTACATGTAGAATTACCGTAGGAGCCAGCAATTCCACCATAGGTAAGTTTGTGGAAGAATTGAAAACAGGGACTTGGGTCTTTACAAGTCTTCATAGCAGCACTGTTCATAGTACCCAAATGGAAACAACCCAAATGTTCATCAACAGATGAATGGTTAAACAAAGTGTGGTATATTCATGCAGTGGAATACTATTCAGCCAAAGAAAGGAATGGATTATAGATACCCTACAATGTGAGGAGAGACCTCAAAAGCATTATGCTCTAAGTCAAAGAAGCCAAATGATAAATGGAATCATTTATGTGAAATATCTAGAGTAGGCAACTCCATAGAGATAACAGATGGGGGTTTCCAGGGGGTGGGGGAAGGTTATGGGGGACCGACCACCTAGGATACGAGTTTTCTTTTGGGGTGATGAAAATATTTGGAACTAGGTAGAGGCAAGTGTACAGCATTATGAATGTCCTTAATTCCCCTGAATTGAATGCTTTACCATAAATGGTGAATTTATGTTATGTAAAATTTGCCTCAAGTTTAAAAAAAAAAAGCATTTGGAGGGTCATCCCCTGTGTGTTCTTGCCAGGGGTGGGTTTTCTAGCGACACCACACAAGAGGGGCACTCCAGTGAGGCCTTTAGCAAGGGCTGGAGCAGGGAGCACTGTCCCATGTCGCCGCAGTCCCCCAGCTGCCAGTCCAGTGACCTGCTGGGACAGAGGCCCTGAGGGTTTCCTCTGCTCTCTCGGCTTCTTCTCTCTTCTATAAAGCAGGCTGAAAAGCAGGCCTCACCTCATAGGATCACTGTGAGAGCTAGGGAAGATAAGGGACAGAAAGTGCTTGGCACACAGTCAGCTCTTAATAGATAGGGACTCTTCATTAATTTAACGCCAGACTTGGGGCCTGAAGAGCAGTTTCTGTGGAAGGAGAGAATGACGTGGACTCAGGAGAGACGGAAAAAGCTGGAAGCAGAGAAATGAGCTGTGACTCAAACCTTGACTCAAGCCGTCTAGGTTTCAGTTTGATTTTTGACCAAAGGAGGGTTAAAAATCCTGTTTCCTGGATTCCTTTTAGGAGTCCCCATAAGCCCTTGTGAAGTTGGTGAAGGTTCACCTCCACCAGCTGAAACAAGGGGTGTTTCTGAAGCACTTGGAAGAGCACCTGGCCAGCCCCAGCTGGGGAAGTACCCCCTGCCCACTTGTCTTCCCACCCCTGCTTCCTCAGACGTGAGCACTCGCTGTGCCCGCCTCCAGTCTCCGCAGAGCACGGGGCCACTGGGCACGTCTTCATAAGCCAGGGTTTGTGTTTCTGAGTCCTGCTTTCTTCCTCAGAAGAAGGGACTTTACGCATCACCTGGGCCCGGATGAACCTTCCAGCAGCACAGAGGGGCAAGGATACCCGGACCTAAGGAGAGGCTCTCATCACTCAGCTGTAAGGGGCAGAGGGAACTGGGGGACGGGGCGGGGGAGCCAGTCTTTCGCCAATGAAGAAATACAGTTTTCAGCTCTCCTAGCATGAAACTGTGGCACGGAGAGCTCGAATTTTAGACTATTACTCGATGGAAATGGGTACGTTGATCTCTCTCTAAATCTGTTTGCACTAAACGTCTTCACTACACAATTAGCACTTTGTTATGTAGTGTTCTTTTCTGTTGTCACTTTATAGTTTAGTAGCCAAATACTGTCAGCCCTGGTGTAGAAGTGGCTTATTAGCAGCGTGTGTACAGGATTTCGAATTAGTTGTAATATTTAATCTGTTTAACTCTCTTCTTTTGGAAGAGGCACCTCTCCCTCCTGTGCCCACCCCTCCCCACCCCTTGTGGAGAACTGCTTCACCTCTCTCCACCTCGGGGCCTGCCGTGTGTCCTTCCTGGTTGGTCTCCTGTGCTGTTGGTGGACCGTTGACTGACCTGACTAGGCCAGTCAGGCTCTCTTGGAATTTTTTTTTTTTTAAAGGGCAGAATTTATTTCAAAGCCGGGATCTCAGAGACGCCCAAGACAGTAATTGCAGCCATGTCATAGGATGTTAAAATGGGGCTTTTCCACAGAACCCCCAAGACAGGGGTATCCTATACCAAAGTGAATACAAGGCATCCTCTGTGGCAAATACGAAGAAATACCATAGAACTGGGTTTAGCACTCTGGGACCCCTCAGCCAGATCAAAGATATTGGGGGCTGGGAGTCAGACTATGGAGAAGGGAGAGGATTTAATGGCGAGATGTCTTTGGAGAAGCTGCTGTCTCTCCCTAGGACGGCAGAGAGGCCTTGACTTGACTTAGCTATTTGTAGGCAGCAAGTAATGGGTCTTGATAAGTTAGGGCCTTTTCAAGCCCATGTCCCAGAAGTTTGGAACTGGAGGCCCAAGGGCCTTTCCCCTCTGAGGTGATGAGGCCAGAATGGGGTTCTGGAACGCTGGTGGCCCTGGTTTCCTGTCCGGAGGGGAAAGCTGGCCTGCCAGCGGGTAGGAGGAAGCTGTAGGCAGAGAGAAGCAGAGAGAGGGTCTGTGTTCATCTGGGAACCTACAGCTGCCCGACCGCCCTTCCTGTGGTGAAGTTTCTCTTTTGCCGGGGCTCATGGGAGGTGCTTTGCTTAGTTGGTTACAACCAGGGGTCCCACATAATAGAATTGTGGTCCTCAGCAGCCACTGAACTTCGCTTAGCTCAGCTTTTTTCTCATGTACGGTGGAAACAAGGGTAACACTTACTGGAATTTCAGATGAAGTAACACATCTGTGAAAACTTTTGGGGGGTGGTCATAACATGGGCAGGGAGACTGACAGGCTTTGTGGATTTTTTTTAACTATTTGACACCAATGAGTTGATCGTTCTAAATGCTGTTTGTTTCTTCATTTAACCTAAACATTTTTTTAGAAATGTAAATGCCGATAGCCTGTTCCTTTTTTTTTTTTTAAGATTTATTTATTTATTTGAGACAGCGTGAGCACTAGTGGGGGTGGAGGGTAGAGGGGGAAAGAAAGAGAGAATCTTGAGCAGACTCCATGCCCAGCACAGGGCTTAACCTCACGACCCAGAGATCATGACTCGGGCTGAAACCAAGTATCAGACACTCAACTGACTTCACCACCCAGGTGCCCACATGTTCCGTTTTTTAAATCACAGAATTAAAACAACCTTGACCTGACTTAGCTATTCATAGGCAGTAAGTGAGTGCGTCTTGTTAAGTTAGGGCCTTTTCAAGCCTAAAAAAAAGCATTCTCTGAGGTGAGCTCTAATTATGTTTTGGTGAGCACTGAGAATGGACTGTGTATCAGATGGCTTGTTCCTGAACTTCTGTGCTAGAGAAACCTATGCTGAAATTCTAGAATGATTACCCATCTACCTGGCTTTGAAGTGAAATAGCCTCAGGTTTGAATCCCCATGTTGACACTTACTAGCCTATGTTTTAGTCTTTGAGCCTCAGTCTTGTCATCTGTAGAATGGGAATATAATCTCAACCCTGCAGATTGAGAATTATAGGAGATGATGTATTTAAAGTCCTCGACCGTGTCTTGTATGTGGTAGGTGCTGAGTAAATGCAGCTGTTACTATTAAAAATGATAGTTTTCGTAAGAGTGGCAACCAAAGAGGGTGGGACTAGAAAATACGAATCTGATTTTGGCATTTAATGACAAAATCAAATAATCAGTATAAAAATCAATTTATCAACCACTGCTGGGTTGCTCATCTGTGCCAGGGGCAGGGGTGTAGTGGATCAGAATGTGTGTACCATCGTTCCTGTGTCTTGGGGAAGAAATCATGAACATGTAGAAAAAAACAGGTAGCATACAGGGTGTTGGGCTGTGGAAGATTGGAAACAGGGAGGTATCGCCAGAAGGTCTAGAGCTGATGGAAAGAAGAAGCAAGAGAAGTGACGTAAAGAACTAAACATTTTGGGTGATCTTTGGAAGAGGCCAAGTGATACATACACACGATGTCTCCTTTTCCATTTTCTTTTTCCTTTGTCTTTGTGGTTTGATCCCAGACCTGGTTCTCTGTTTCTGGTCTTGATGACGAAAATCCGTACCCATAGCACATTCCAGAGTTTAACATTTTCTTGAAGACTCATTTTCTCTGTGAACAGATGGCTTTTTGTTGGCCTACACCCTTCTGTGATCAGAATTCTCCTAGCAGAGTCTGCCTGCCCCCCCCCCCCCCCCCGTTTGCTTTGCCTTCTTGGGAATTTTATCCTATGGAATCATGGGCATTCATTCAGCAGATGTTTGCTGAACACCTACTACAGGCAGCAGGCGGAGCAGTGTGCCAGGGAGGCCTGGGGAGGAGAAAGATGGATGAGACGGGGTGGTCCCTGCCACGCAGTGGCTTGCTTAGTAGAGAAAACGGATGGGCAGATGGACACTAATTAAATGTGATTAGTGTTTTATGTTGGTCAGATAAGGAAAGACATATGGCAGGAACCCCAAGTCTCCCAAGTCCTCTGTCTGCCGCTGGCTGCTATGCTCGGGTCATGAAGCCTGCCTACCTCCCTGAGCACAATCTGCAGAAATGCCTTCTTTATCAGCATCTGTAGTCCTGATGTGAAATTTCTTGGCATGGGTCCCTGCTCTGCGAAGTGTTTCACTGAAGGTTCCTTTGGTCACCCACACCCAAATCCTCCTTCAGGCACAGAAAAGTCTACATGGAAAGAGAACATCTAGACTCACGAGTCTGATCTCTTCCTGTTCTCCAGATACTTATAACCTGCACACTGCCCCCCCCCCCCCCCCCCAGGCTTCCCTGTCTCAAAAATGCCATCATCATCAACCCCGAGGCCTGAGATCCCCTGCGCCACCTCCCTGTGTCTCACCCCTCTGTCTGTTAGTTGCCAAATCCCCTTGGTTCTGTCTCCTCCTAGATTTCTACCACCCTAGCCCCAGCCACCAACTCTGACTGGGGCTCATGACTCCAGTTACTGGTTACTGGGTTCTGAAAGTGATTTAGAGGACTTGACCAGCCTTGAAATAAAGAAAGAAGGAAAGGGAAAGAAAAAGAAAGAAAGAGAGAGAAAAGAAAGAGAGGAAGAAAGAAAAAAGAAAAAGAGGAAAAGAAAGGAAGGAACGAGGAAAAAGAGAAAGGAAGGAAGGAGAAGGGAAACCATTAGAGTGGAGTGCATGTAGTAAGGTTGAGTTTTATTCTGTGAGACGTGCATAATAATAGGTGTACAGAAGAAGATGACGAAAAGTTGCTGAGTTTTACCTATATTGACTAGTTTATCTCCCACAACAATCTATGCCGCTGGCATCATCATTATTATTCCTGTTTTTCAGATAAGGAAACAGTCTCAGGGAATTTGAGAAACAGTCAGAGGGTGGCTGAGAATGTCAGGGCTCTAGCCCAGACTGGCTTGCCTTGTATAGCCCGTGCGTGTGTGTGTATGTGTGTGCGCGCGCACACGTGTGCCCTGGGTTGCAAAGTATAGTGTCTTATTCTGTAAGTTATGATAAAAAAGAAGTTGGAAAGTTTCTGTTTGACAAACATCTGTACTTTCACTCTGAGCTGCAGGCACAATAAATAACTTCTTATGATGCAAATTGGTTGATGCTTCTCTTTAGCCGGGTTACATGCTCTTAGGAGAGATACAGTTTGTGTACCCACAGGGCCTGTGTGGCCTGGTCCCTGCTGGCCTTTTGAGCCTTATAGCTCTTTCTGTCTCGTGGGATATGAGACCCCTTGGGGTTTCTCTATGTGCTCCCCTGATCTTTCAGACTCAGTCAGGCCCTTCATGACCTGCCCCCTGGCACTCTGGATGGCAAGTTCACAGCATTTCCTGTGTTCATGAAGAAACAGTTCCTTGTTTGCTAGGTGTCTCTCTGGCGCAGGGTCACCTAGGACTGACTCCCGTCCCCAGTCCCGAGGGCAGGGTCTGGCATGTCAGTTGGTGGATGCTTACTGGGTATTCTTTTAGCTATGGATAGTAGAGAAATCCAGGCCTCTCATTTTTTGCTGCATTGACTGTATCTATCAAAATATTCCTTATTCTCGGGGCACCTGGGTGGCTCAGTGGGTTAAAGCTTCTGCCTTAGGCTCAGGTCATGATCCAGGAACCAGGGTCCTGGGATTGAGTCCCGCATTGGGCTCTCTGCTCAGCAGGGAGCCTGCTCCCCCTGCCCCCCCCCCACACCCCCCCTCCTGCCTCTCTGCCTACTTGTGATCTCTATAAATAAGTACATTTAAAAAAATATATATATATCTATAATTCCTTATTCTCTTTCTCCTACCTACCCTTTCTAGAAAGCATTTCTTTCTTTCTCTTCCTTCCTTCCTTTTCTTTCTTTCTTTCTTTCCTTCCTTCCTTCCTGCCTTCCAAGATTTTATTTATTTGAGAGAAAGAGTGAGCAGGCACAAGTAGAGTGGCTGGCAGAGGGAGAAGCAGGCTCCCTGCTGAGCAGTGAGCCTCAATGCAGGGTTTGATCCAAGGACCCAGGGATCATGATCTGAACTTAACTGACTGAGTCACCCAGGTGCCCTTAGATTGCCTTTTAATCTAGTGGATTCCCAATGTTCAGTTCTAACTGAATGAAGAGCTGCTGGCTCATATCTGTGGGGCAGGCCCTCCAACCCCTGTGGGGGATGGGCAGTGTGGTCTAGTGAAAGTTCTAGACCCCCAGGTCAAGAGATAGAAGCCTTGGCTACATGTTTCTTTGCAATCCAGCCATGGGACAGCTCCCTGGCTCATAAAATGTGGGTGATGACAGCATACCCACCTCCAACCGGGCTGATTCTGGTGGTCAGGGGAGAGAAACTGTGTGAAAGGTACATGACATAGCAGTGCTGGCTGTTCTGGATGATGGGGTTTTTGTTTTGTTTTGTTTTGTTTTTCTTCCCCTCCCTTCTTTTTTTTTTTTTTTTTTAAGTTTTTATTTTTTTATTTGACAGACAGAGATCACAAGTAGGCAGAAAGGCAGGCAGAGAGAGAGGAGGAAGCAGGTTCTCTGCTTGGCAGGGCTCAATCGCAGGGCCCTGTGATCATGACCTGAGCTGAAGGCAGAGGTTTTAACCCACTGAGCCACCCAGGCGCCCCATCTTCCCCTCCCTTCTTACTTGGATCTCCTTATGTTTGACATTGTTCCTCTGTTACTGGAGAGACCCTGTGGGCCCAGTGGTATCAGGCCCAACCCAGGTCAAGGGCAGTTCTCTGATCTGTTGAATGAGTGCAGCCTGGGCCAAAGCCATTCAGATTCTTTCTCTGTGTTTATATACTGGCGATTTTTTAAAACCTTGATATTTGACCTCGGGGACTTTGTGGCCGAGCGGAGTGTAATGGCCGGCCTGCATTCCCCTTTGGCCCTCATATCATAACCAAAGTGTTAATAATTACAGCTTTTGCTGAGTGAGTATCTACCATATGTCAGATGTGTGCTTTCACAGCGCCTGTGATGTGTTGCTTCTCCTCTCCCCCACTTTGGGGAGAAGGTGGCAGACACCTCATTTTGCAGAAGAGGAAACTGAGATCCCCTGAGTTCAAGAAACTTGCCCAGATCTTCTAGTTGGAGTTCTGTGTAGGACACTGTCCTCATCTTAGCTCCTTGAGAGCAACTTGGTCTAGCTGTGTTCTGTCTGTTTTCTATGGTCTCTGCTCTGGATTGGTGTCCCCCAGGTTTTCCTGGGTGAGCTACTTGTTCAAGATGCCTGGTTGTCCAGGCCAGCCTCCCCATGCCTATGGTGGGTGCTGCAGGGCCCTGCTTTGCTCTGGAGGTGCTTCCTGCACCCCAGCCCCCCACTGGTGGAGTGCACACACCAGAAATAGGAGCTGGTTTCCCCTCTTGCCTACTTCTTTTTATGTCTAAACGCTTCTGTTTGTCTTCTCTGGGCTGCATTCATTTCCCCCTCTTTACTGCTGCAGTTTATTGCTCTTTGCTGGCTTCTTTATTTTTATTTTCTAAACTTGCCTGAAATGCATCTTGATTTTGGCATCTTTAGATGTTTAGAGCCTTGCACTTTGTTACTGATGATTTCCCTCATTTTGCAGAACTTCATTTGGTTGCAAGTCTGTTTTGTAAGACTCCGTTTCTTTCCTTTCCATCATTAAATTTTGATATTTTTTCTGTTCCTATTTGCTTACAGAAACTTGCCTTTTGTTTTTGAGATTGTCATTGTGGACCTTCAGTGTGCTGTGGTTTGACCTCCCATCAGACTGACTTGGTTTTGGAATTGTGTGTTCATGGAGTAGAGGGCCCCTTTATGGTGTCCCTGCTCTTTCTGAAGGGCAGATCTGTCCAGATCATGTTGGGGGTTCTGCACTTTTCACTGGTTCTTGTAAGATCAGTTTGGAACACCTCATCACTGTGCGGGACACCCTCCATGTCCTTCCCTGCTGCCTCTTCACCCACACCACACCTGCCATGACTTCCTGCCTCCCTTATGCGAGACCAGTAGTTCTTAAACTTTTTTTTCAGAGTGCCTTTACAAATTCTTTTTTTTTTTTAAGATTTTATTTACTTGAGAGGGAAAGTGAGAGAGAGCACTGAGAGAGAGAGACACAGAGAGAGAGAGAGCAGAGGGAGAGGAAGAAGCAGACTCTCCACTGAGCAGGGAGCCCAATATGGGGCTGGATCCCAGGACCCTTGGATCATGACCAGAGCTGAAGGCAGACCCTTAACCAAATGAGCCACCCAGGTGCCTTTGTCTTTAAAAATTCTTAAAAATTAATGAGTTCCCCAAAGAACTTTCAATAATGTGGATTATATTTAGCAATCTTTATTCAAAATTAAAATGGGAAAGGTTTAAAAATACTTATTAGTTTACCTATAGCAATAATAAACCCATTACATGATAACATAACATTTCTATTGAAAAATAACAATTTCTAAGAGAAAAACACTTAATGGGAAGAATGACTTTGTTTCACATTTGTCCAGATCTTTGATGTCTACATTCACCGCAGACAGATGGATTCTCATAAACGCTTCTGCATTCATCATTCTGTTGCAATATGTTGCGTTGGTTGAACTGTAAGAAGACAATGCAGCCTCACCCAGATATGTAGTTAGGGAAGGGAGGAGTATTTTAATGACCTTTTCAGTTAATTGTGGGTAGTGTTTGAAACTACAACAGAGCTTGACAAGTGGTAGGTATTTTTTTTTTTGAGATTATTTATTTTTTGTATTTGATAGAGAGAGAGAGAAAGCACAAGCAGGGGGAGCAGGGAAGGGAGAGGGAGAAGCAGGCTCCCCAATGTAGGGGGGCTCCATCCCGGGACCCTGAGATCATGACCCGAGCCGCTGACAGACCCTTAACCCACTGAGCCACCCGGGCGCCCCCAAGTGGTAGTTTTCTAAAGGTTTGTTGTAGCCGAGAATCAGAAACCCCGTGAGTGGACTTTTCATACTTTATTCCATTAAAATCTGTTGGTCCACTTTGCACTTTGGAAAGCTCTTCCATCTTGAAACAAAACACGTGAGCCATTTGGAAAACAGCACTTTTGTTAAGGGTACTATACCACTGTCGTCTGGAAAGGCCAAGTATGGGGAGGACCCACAGCTCACCATGGCTGATGCAAGTTTTTCCGCAATTTTAGTTTTTGCTTGAAAACTCACACTTTTTTTTTTTTTGTAAAGTAACAGATATAATCGGTTTTTTCTTGACATCACTAGCTTCCTTTATTCACTTTTGAGAGAATTTCCACAATACCCGAGTCTGAATGACCCGCAGTTTTTCTGCCATCCTTTCAAGTAGAAATGGTGGCGCCTGAAGAGCGGCTGATGCAGCTCGCGGCCTCGTCACACAAGTGCTCCGCCCCACAGCCCACGCGCTTCACCTGGCCCCGGAAGTGCTTTCTGAGAGCTTCCGGTTTCCTCAGCTGGGATATTAAAAAGATGTGTAGTTCAGGGTCGATATGTAATACAATGGATACTTTCTTATTGCTTTATCAAGGATGTTTTTAGGTGAAATTGACTTTTTTTTTTTAAATGGTGAGGACGTGGCCGTGGGGAATACAGGGGCGACTAATAGAGTCACATGCCACTCCTGGATTGCCACGAAGGCACCAGCAATGTTACCCGGCGTTGCTTTTGCAGAGTCTGGCCAGTGCCATTATGGGTGAAGGTAGCTTTGGCCTTGCAGCAGCCACCGACAGTGTCTGGGAACATACTTTGAAAACTATGTTGTCTTCATTCATCCACACCCACTGGACTGCCTTGCTTTAAATCTGCTGGGAACCCTTGTCCTCACCAGCTCTCCATCTTTGTGTGCAAATGTGCGCGCGCCTGCACACACACACAAACACATACACCCGGGTTTTTATATATACTGCTCTTACTGATCATGTGTTCTCAAGTCTCTTCCAGGGGACTGGAGACTGTGAACCGGGTTTCATACTTATCTTGGTGGCAGTAGCCTGGAAGCAATCTGCCTGTTAAATGCTAACTTGTTAGTGTTGGCTGTTTTCATTATCATCATCATCATATCATTATTGCAAGGGCTTCATACAGGTTTTTTGAACCAGTGAAGAGTTTGAGTTAGCATTTTTCAGAATTTCCTTACGACAGTTCTCCGTGATGTCAGTAAGTGTTAAGCAGCAGGGGCGTCTGTGCTTAACTGGATTTGAGGATGGTCAGCAGGTTTTGAATGGAAGGATTTCTCAGATCCTTCATCATATAATGTGCATTGTGAATCCTGAAGGGGGATGGGAGGCTATAGGGTGTGGTATTCCCAAAGTTGAATAGCATGGGAATCTCCTCTTCTTGGCATATCTCATAGAATTAGGGTTCTTGGGATTTCCCTTGGGAAATCATTGTGTAGCCTGGCTTTTCTACTTTTACAGATGAGGAAACATTACATGTGTTCGTTCGTGCATGGATTTATATCTGAGCTATTTTATAAGTCCCTCCTAAGGATAGGTGCTAGTAGATTTAGACATGCAGTGCAAGCAAAAAAAAAAAAAAAAAAAGGATTTGTAGAAAATGCTAATAAACCATTTGTGTAGAGTAGATAGTCAAGTGGGAGATTCAAGTGTGCATCAACTGATCACCCAAAATTACAAGCTGTATGTAGGAAGGTACACAGTGCTAAACCATCTGCTTTCTGTTTTTCCCATTTTCAAGGCTCTGTGTGGTCTGTTTAGGTACTCCTCCCAAAACTTTGCCACTGCCTTTATCCTTATGATCCAAACAACTGATGAAGATCATTAAGATGTGGTCTGTTTGCCCAGTCATTTCATCTGCGAGGGTGGTGTGGCAGAGATAAAATCTTTCAGAATGTGAGCCAACTTCGACTTAGTACCTGGCACGTAGTAGGTGTGTGTCTATATTGCTTGGCTGAGCAAAGAATGAAGAAGCGTACTCTGAAAAATCTGAGGCTAAAGGACAGATTCCACATGATGGTCTCCAATCAGCCTAGTGCCCGAACTTGCTGTACTCTACAGGGTGGGCTGAATAAAACCTCATTATGTGCTTTTCACGCCCCACTGTTCTGACCTTGTGCATTCTGGAGAGGACCAGTGACCTTCCCTTCTCTTCCACTCAAAACAAAACACAACACATCCTATCTTCTATTTTGATCTGGTAGCACCTGTACATGGCGGGGGTGGGGAATGTTAATACATTCTTTACATGAATATATTTCACCAAAGGACATGATGTCGATATGGTAAAATTGGCCTTTGGTCTTCTGCCCGTCTATACAGATGATGGCAGGAGGGTTTTGTATTGGAACAGCCTTGGAGTCAGTACTTCGCTTAGAAGATTAACCTAGTGTTTAATTTGATGTTTCAGTCTGTGAAGTCACCTACAGAGAAATCAAACATTTACATGTTTATTAACCAGTGCTTTTGGTTCTTGGCATGTGGCCCAAACCACTTTGGGCCGGATGAGCTCTGGGAGTATGCAGAAATCTCCCACGGCCCCTCTCCCCGCACTCCCTCATATGGATAGACAAACAGGAAAACATTTACCGGCTTCAATTATCCTTTTGTTTCAAAGCCTGAAACTTTTTTAGCCACTTCATGTTCCTGCCAGAGTCTGAAAATTAATAGGCTTTAGAGAGGCCGAGGGTTGAGTAGAGTCACTTCGAGAACAGCGTGCATCTGGATGCCTGATTTTTCAGGTGTTGCTCTGAGACTGAATTAAGAAGTCTTATTCTCAGGGAGTTTGGGCCCTCTTGATTTCTAATTTTTGTGATTGAGTTAGAGTTGCAAGAATATCATGATTTGGCTAATTTAAAAAAAATAATTTTCTTCCCTTTGTAAAAGTAATACACACTAATTGTAGAAACTTGGAAACATATCAAAATGTATAATGCTGAAAATTACCCATAATTCTAGTACTCAGAGATAATCACTGCAAACCATTTTGTTGTATTTGCATGCATTTGTGTATGCATAATTAAGATCATTGTGTTTAAATTTCGATTTCTACTTTTCCTATTTCACATAAGAATATTTTCTCTTGCAATGAGAGCTATGTGCCATAGGAGTTTCTGTTAGTTTCTGGGGGCTGCTGTAACAGATTCCCACACATGGGGAGGCTTAAAACAACAGAAACAGATTCTTTCCCCATTCTGGAGGCCGTTAAGTTGGAATCAAGATAGAGGAAGGGCTATGATGCCTCTGGAGGCTCTGCGGAGAAGCCATTGCTTTTCCCACCCAGTTTCCAGGGGCTGCTGGCATTCCTTGGGATGTGGCCTCATCTTTCCCATGTCTGCCTTTGTTCTTATGAGTAATCACGTGTGTGTGTGCGCGCGTGCGCGCGCATGTATGTAATCTCTGCCTCTAGGGGTAGGCCTCTAGGGTCCACCCAGATAATCAAGGATATCTATTCACCTTAAGATGCTTATCTTTTTTATTTTTAAGTTTTGTTTTGTTTATGATTTATTTATTTATTTGAGAGAGCATGTGTACATGCAGGGGGAAGGGGAAGAGAGTCTTAAGCTGGCTCTGCGCTAGGCCCAGAGCCCCATGTGGTGTTGGAACTCACCTCCCTGAGCTCCTGACTGGAACCAAGACCAAGAGTCAGAAGTTTAGCCGACTGTACCACCTAAGCACTCTTAAGATGCTTAAGACATACTAATCACATCTGTAGAGACCCCTTTTCTGTATGAAGTAACACGGACAGGTCCCAGGGTTGGGTCATAATGTCTTTGGGGCCAGTTTTTAGCCCCATAAGCCATAGGACTTAACAGTGGACTTTTGGAGCCAGACTGCATGGGCTCAAATCCCCGTGCTGTCTCCTACTAGCAGGATGACTTTGGGCAAGTGTCTTAATTCTTGCTCCCTCCATTTTCTGGTCTGTAACATGGGAATACTAAGCTTAGTATAGTGCCTGGCCCTTGTAAGGATTAGCTGTTATTATTGAAATTATTATTTTCATGAGAAATTCTTTGTAAAATGTTATTTTAATGGCTGCATAAAACCATAATTGTGAATGTACCATAATTTATTACATTGCATCACTTCCTTTTGTGGGCTATTTATTCCAGTTTTTTATCTCATGTATAATACTTCCGCAGATACCTTTGAGCATTAAGTTTTGTCCCCACTTCTGATTCATTCTCTAATATAAGGTTCTGAAAATGGAATTATAATGTCAAAAGGTATGTGTGAGTTAAGCCATTTAATAAGAATTTGTCAAATTGCTTTCCAGAAAGATTGTGCCTGTTATATAACTCCTACTAGTAGCTGGATGATGAGAGTGCCCATTTTACTGTGGCCATACCTGCATTGAGTGTTATCATTTTAAACATTCTCAGCTACTTTTAACATCATCCACCCTTTTTAGGTTGACCTATTACATAGCAAAGCGACTCAATGTAGTGGTTCCTTTAGCAAAGAATAGTCTCACGAGGCAAGAAAACTTCAAATGAAGTGATATCCTTGCTTTGTCAAGAGGTCAAGTGCTTTCTCCATTTTGTTATGAAACCTGAGTGTTTTCAAGGTTACCAGGGAGGGGTGTTGGGGAGAGGACGTTTGAGTGCCAGGACAGTGCTACGTGTATAAGCATTTTAGTAAATCAGTTTTATTTCTGTTCTCAAGCTTATCTGTTGAAAACTCTGAACATTGAAAACTGTTTTAAACACTTGAACAGAAAACAGATCAATTTAACTACTTTTCTTTTTTCAGTTTAACTACTTTTCAACTAAAACTGCTTGAGGCACAGAAGGATGGAGTAAGGAAGGGACAGCTCCTCTACTGGCTGCCAAAGATGGTGGGAGACCAGCTTGGGAAGGGCAGAGGGAGAGTTTGCACCTGTTCCTTACCTGTTAACCTTTCCTTTCCTGGGGGTGCTAATTGCAGTCTGAACCTGTCCAGTCCAGGCTCCACTGGTGCAGAGGAAAAGCAGGGGTCCTAGCTGCGTGAAAGACAGGGTGATGGTCTTTTTCCCCCGGGTTGTGCTCTGATATGGGTGTACAGTACATACTGGTACAACTGGTCACACACAAATTGGGCAGTACCTGTATCAGTTATTGTGGGCTTAATGGTCGCCCCAAAGATGTTTCCCAATAATGTTGCCCTGTTTAGAGAAAGGGTCTTTTAGGTGCGATTAAGATAAGGATTTTGAGAGGAGATCATCTTGGATTATCCAGGTGGGCCTTCAGTGCCATCCCAAGTGTCGTTAGAAGAGAGGGGAAGAGGGTGATGTCACATGCACAGAGATGGCAGAGAAGCAGAAGAGAGATGTGGCCACAAGCAAAGGAGTGCCGATAGCTGGAAAAGGCAAGATGCACCTTCTCCAGAGCCCCTGCAGGGATCGTGGCCCTTACGTACACTATGATTTCAGCCTTCTGGACCCGAGAACTGTGAGGGAATAGATTGGTGTTGTTTTCTGCCATCTAACTTGCGATAACTTGTTGTGGCAGCTGCAGGAGACTTACCTATGCTTCGTTCCACAAGACTGTTCTGCTGATTGCATGTTGGGCTGTGTGACAATCTTATATGCTATAACAGCTTCTCAGCTTCTCAATTTCTGTACTTATCTTCTCATGAACCAGCAGTGAAGAGTTTGGTGGATGACTTTTGTGTACCAGTGGTCTAGTCTCCCACCCTTATTTTATGTATGAGGAGACTGAGGCCCAGAGAGGAGGTGGTAGGACTGAGCTTAGAGCACAGGTAGCTCTCCTGGTCAGAGTGCAGAGACAGGGGGGCCAGGTCTGGAGACCCAGGTCTGGAGAGAGCAGACTGGAGTACTGCCCTTTAGCCTGTCCTGCAGGTCAGCTGGTGTCCTGGGGCTATTCTGTGACTTGTTGAGTGAAAGCCCCTGGAGCACGAGGCTGCTTAGAAGGCCCAGAAGCCAGGGGAATCTTGTAAAGCCTTTGCTTCTGATAGCCAGCAGCAGGCAAGTCATCCTGTCAAGGGTGAATGTCTTGCCTTGCTCTTGACTTCAGTCTCTGTGGTATGACCCAACGACAGAGCCTATGGGGAGCTAGAGGGGGAAGGCCCCTTAATTCAGGGCCTGCACAGTGCATGGTCAGCTCACATACACACACACACACCCCGTGTGTGTGTTTATGTGTGTGTGTCTTTCTCTGAATAAGGACCCACCGCTGCTTGCCTACATTTGTACATCTTCATCCTCAAATGGGGGAGGGAGGCAGCATCCATCTCCAAGCTAATCAGTTTGGGGAGGGAAGCCATGGGCCTGCCTGCTCAGCCTGGACTGCGGGGACTGTCCCAAAAAAAGGGGTCTGTGGAGGGGTAGTTCCCCAAAACCTATTACACCTCTTTTTCTGATTTCTCAACAGGAATAACTCAAGTTACCTTTACTGGAAGTCAGTTTGCTGAAAGTACTGAAACTGCAGTTCTTACGTTGAAGAAAAGGTAAATGGAAGTAAATTTGTACCTACTAAAATTCCCTATCAGGGAAGCCAGTGTTTGGGGCAAGATTATTGTTCCCGGCATTCCTCAAACATGCCCAGTCCTATGTGTGCTCTTTCCTCTCCTCTTGGCCTGGCCAGGTTCCTCTTGATCCCTGAAGGTCTTTACTTCCCTGGAAATCAAGCCTTTTATGTACGTATTTTTTAAAGATTTAATTTATTTAGACAGCACGAGGGGTTGGGGGGCAGAGACTGGGTGAGAGAGCACTTTAGGTAGGCTCCCCCCTGAGTGTGGAGCCAGACCCCTGGCTTGGCTCCATCTCAGGGGCACTGAGACTGCTGAGGCTTCTTGTCTCATGGACTCGAGAGATGAATCTCGTGGGCAAAACGGTGAAGTGAAGTGAAAGTTGATTAAGTGAAGGTGAGAACAGAAAGGAAGGGAAAGGAGCTCTCTTAAGAGTGACAGGGGTCCGGAGCGGGTGGCCACTGAGGGCTTTTATGGTGGGTCTTTTCTAGAAAATTGACCAGGGAACTTGGTAAATATTTTGTCTGTGACTTTTAAGACAAAAAAGGTGGATTTGTAAATATTAGGAAAACATCTCCTCTATATTTAGAACAAACAAGGCAGATTTGTTAATGTTCCCTTCTCTCTGGTTAGTATCTTGCCTATAACATTTCTCCACATCTGGGATTGCCATGAGCCTGGTCACGTAGCCCCCCACCCGTCTCTCCCTACCTCGCCTCGCCCACCCCTCACCTGAGCCGAAATTAAGAGTCGGATGCTTCACTGACTGAGCCACCCAGACATCCTGGAAATCCAGCCTTTTTATTCCCTCCTGGCGGGTAGTGACTTTTCCTGCTTTGGAAGCCCTGTCATACTGTCTCCTTCTCACTGACATGTGTCGTAATGAGCTTGACATGACTGTTCGTGCCCCCCACCCCTGGTCGCTCTTCTGCCAATGCTCCTTCTCTGTGAGCCTTCCCCCACCACAATCCTGGTATTTCCACGCTTGATCGTAGTAGCCTGTTTGCACCTTGTCTGTTATAAGCTCCTTGAGAGCGTATCTGAATGTGCCTGGACATGCTCCATAAACATACATGTATTGGATGAACAGGGGATCAGGCTTCCCCACCTGACAGTCAGCTGCTGGAGGACCCACTTTGTTCCTCTACCACTATCATTCTCAAATCGATTCTGTTTTTCGAGCATTCATCAGAAATTGCTGATCTCTAGATGTCCTTTGTTTTGGGGCTTTGGTGGAACAGAGCAAATAGGAAGGCTTTTCTATCTGACTTTTATTTTTGGGGGGCAATATGGGCCCATGTTAAGAGCAGTAGCCCAGCAACTGAAAGGGAAGGGAGGTGACAGGCAAGTCAGAACAGCAGTGACTGGGAGCATGGCCTCCCGCTGGTCAGTGTTGAATGGAGGTTGCCAGAGTTGGGGTTTTGGTCATGCTGTGATTGGGGGCCCTCCTGTCTGCTGGTCAGCAGACCCCCTCCTCCATCCATCTGCATGATCTTCTGAGCCGCTCCAGTCAACAGACAGTGGCGTCTTCACCACCTCCCTGCTCCAAACCCTTTTGCTTTAAATGAATGAGTGCTCAGGTTCCTTTTTTTCAAGCTGTGTACTGCACTGCTAAATGTCTCAAAGAAGTTTCTTATCGATCCCGGTTTTGTGGGTCCCCATTGACTGAGAGTCTTTGCCTTAACCCTTCCTATCTCCCAGTAACCAGTAGTTGTCTCTTACCTTTGCATTATAGGGTGCTTCTGCACCCCCCGCCCCCCAGCTTGCGTTCACCTGCCAGTCCCAGGAGATGGGCATTCAGGCTCAGAGCAGTTAGATGTTTTCCATGAGGTCATGGGACCAATGTGAATGGAGTTCGGCTTTTCTCCCTGCCGCACTGTTTTGGTCCTTCCCCTTGGAAGCCACTGCTGCCATCACAAAACCTGGGGGCCCTGTCTCCTACCTACCCACTGTGTTCCCTCTGGAGAGAGGACCCTTGACCTTAACCTTCTGTTAAGAGATGCAGTTTGGGGATGCCTGGGTGGCTCCACCGGTTAGGCATCTGTCTTTGGCTGGGATCGAGTCCCTTGTCAGGCTCCTTGCCCCACAGGGAGCCTCCTCCTCCTTCTGCCCGCCACTCCCCCTGCTTGTGCTCTTGCGCTTTCTTATGCTCTCTCCCTCTGTCAAATGAATAGATAAAACCTTTTCTAAAAAAAAGAAGGGGGATACAGCCTGACAATTGTGTTACCCCCCACTCCAGCTTTCTTGACAAAGTAGTTCTCTTTCTTCTAGGACCCTCTGGTCAATCCTCTAAGTTTTCTTTTTGTTAGGGCTTATTTAAATGCAGGAAATTTAATTAGTTTACATTAATACTGTGCTGTCTTACTCCATGAGTAAACTGAAAGACACTAATGGGGGTTTAATCTAGCTGTTTCTAATGATGGTTTCTCTCTCTCTTCTCCTTTAAATAACTGCAAATGTTTCTATTAATCAGGGCCGCAGAGCACAGTGCTTTATTGCCATGTGGAATTGTGTAGTTAAATGTGATTTCTAAAAAATGGCTCACATTTTAATTAGAAAGCAGATTGTTAAATGGCATTTTGATTTGTCCTTTGATGGGGAATTGGAAGTAGACCCATCACGGTAGGAAACCAGGTTCTAGTCCAGAAGGAGGCATATTAACATAAGAACAGGGTGTGATTTCAGTGAGTCATTGTTTTCCTAAAATAGGCTGTCTTCTCTGGTCTTCTGGTGAGGGAGAGAGACCTTCCCCTGCATCTGATGCCACCTGAGATTGGCATTTCCCCTGGAGACAGTCCTACTTGGAATCCCCCATCCAGGCTGGTGCTCCCAGTGGTCTGATCATCAGGGCACAGGACTAGGTACCCAGGCTCTTCTGCTGGGACTCCTTAAAAACATCAATATCAAGAAATTGACAAACCTATGATGATACTTGTAACTGGAGAAAATGTTGGGCTCCATATTTCCCATTGTGCCATGATGCAAATATCATTTTATTGCTAAAATGACTGCCTTCCTGGCCCCAAAGCTGGTATCCGCATCACTACTGAGGGTCGTCATTGAGGCAGCCTGTGCGTGGTCGGCTGAGTCTGTCCCCATAAGCTCCTTCTATGGTGCCTCCGCCTTGAGGTGGCCCAGTGGCAGGACATTCAAGCACCCAGGAGGAAGGTGGGAAGGGTCACTGGTGAGAAGATGCAGGCATTTGTCATTCCACGTGACTTCTCTGTGCTTTATAGGACATTTTATACCTATTATGGTAGCCAGCAAACTTGAATGTCTCGCAGGTGCTTCACAGTCACAGGGTCCAATTTTTATCTCATGGTCTCTTTCTACCACAGCCCCTTTGCACACCTCCCTTCCCTCCATCTCATTAGGATGTGCAGCTCTTAACTCACTTTTTCCAGCCAGAAACTGGGAAGTCATCTCTTAAACACTCACCTTTGTCTTCCTCCAGATCCCCCAGTCCTTGCAATGCTCCTAAAGTAGATCTTGAATTCGTCTCCTGCCCTCCCATATCCATCCCCCAAGTCCAGTGACACCAGTAGCTGCTGGGTTCCTGCAAAGGCTTTTGAACTGCTTGCCCTATTTCCACCACCCCCCTCCACCCATTCTGCTCATCACTTTGGACTCAGGGTGACCTTTAAAATACTTGTCATGTCATTTCACTCCTCGCCCACACCTGTCCGTGACCTCTTTCTGTGCTTGGATGAATCAGCATGGCCCACGGAGAGGACTGCATGGCCTGGGCTCCAGACCTGGCTAGAGGTCTCACAGCCCTCTTGACGTCATGTTCAAGTGGCTTGTGAAACACTTTAACCTTTCACTCTTGACTTCCTTGGCAGGCTGCAATGATTTTGATTTTCCAAGGACAGTAAAATCACTGTCAGCCTGATAAAGGTGTACTTAGAATGGATGTCCTGTTCTGGAAAATGGTATTGGGGGCAGGGTTGTTCTTCTAAACCCCAGAAATCAACTCATAGGACACAGAGGGGGACCACTATTTCGTGTGGAACTTTAATAAGCAATTAACCAATATGTAATCTGCTAAAATGTTAATACCCCTGCTGCTCTCCAAGTAGCCTCCCTTCCAGATACTTCAGTGTGTAAGAACATGCATAGCCTTTAGCTCCAGAAATCATGACTGAAGCTTGGTTCCAGGTCAGTACAAGACAAGATTGACATTCTACAGGGAAAAAAAGAAACACACTAAATATTAGTGCACAACTTTCCTTTTTTAAACCTTTTTCTCCTACCCTGAAGCCCACTTGTGCTCCTCACCTTAACCTTGAGCTTTTCCTCTTGTGTATCTGTGGCACCACACACACAAACACTTGAGCAGGGAAATCTGGCTCAGCTGAGTGACCTTCTCCGTTCTCCGTGGGCCTTCGGTTCAAGGTTCAAACGATCTCAAAGGAGGAGTTTGCCAAGCAGGGCAGGAGTGACTAGGAGAAAAGAGGTGGAAAAGGGCATTTCAGATAGCTGCATGGACGGAGGCCTGGGAGGTCAGCAAGGGCGTGGCACACCCTGAGAGCTATGTGGGGTGGTTGTGGCTGCTGCAAGTGAAGACTTTGTCTGGGGACTGACCGGTGGGCTTGGGGCCCGATCATGTCATGGAGTGTCCCCATGCGATTCTATGCAGGGGGTTCCTGGGTCAGATTTGTTTTTTGCAGCAGGGGTTCTGCAGGCTTGGCCTCTTTTCAAGACTTTTTAATGGCATTGACCCAATTCAGACACACAGGGCCTCTTATTAGGTTTTGTGGGCATGGGACTCAAAACGCCAGACTTCCAAGTTTAAGGTACATCCATAGGCTGTCTACCAAGAATCCCAGAGACATTTTAGAAGTCACTGAACTGCAGTTGGTATTAAATTACTACCCTGCTGGAGTTTATGAATGACTCTATTCCAGTTCTGTTGGGGTTTGTCTGCTTTGCCATGCTTGGAAGTGGTGCGTTTGAGGCTCCTGTGAAGTGCAGACCCACAGGCTGTTGGACTTCCTGTAGATGTTGGAGACGGCGCTGTAACCATGTCGTAGCAAGGCCATCTTGAATTCATGGCAATTTGTAATTTCTCAGAATCTAGATGTTGAATTATCGATTACTCTTAGCTTAGCTTTCTCACTGTTAGTCTAGCACGATTTGGTTGACGGTTAACCATAACCTATCAAATAATGTATATTTATACCAGGAATGTGTTTTGGCTCACGCGTTTCCCACAGTAAGAGTTTAAAACCTATTGAGGTTTAAATGAGTCTGTCAAGGGCGGCTGGGGGGCTCTGTGGGTTAAGCGTCTGCCTTTGGCTCAGGTCATAATCTTGGTATCCTGGAGTCGAGCTCTGTGTGGGGCTCCCTGCTCAGTGGGGAGCCTGCTTCTCCTTCTGCCCCTGTACCCCGCCACGCTCTCTCTCTCTCTCTCTCTCAGATAAATAAATAAATGACATCTTTAAAAATAAATAAATGAATGAGTCTTCCATATGTCTTTGCCAAAGAGGAAGCATACCTCTCCTGCATATGGGGATGGGCAAGTCGTAGTGTTCTTTGCCCACAGCCACCGGCAGTGATCTTAGAAGGATTTAGAAGCATTTGCACTCTTTAGGGCTCAAACAAGCAGGAAGTTCAGACAGGGAAACTCAAGTTAGGAGGCTGTTGTGGAACTCCTCACGAGCAAAGGTGAGGGCCTGACCTGGTGGTAGTGGGGATGGAAGAGTGGGGAGACGTTTGAGAGATGTCTAGCATGAAGTACTGGTCATACTCGGGGGAGAATGTGATACAGGAATAGGGGAGAAGGTGTGCGTCCTGGAAAACCTCAAACCTCTGACTTCATACCATGAGTTAAGAGGAGCAGGCTTCTATCATTCAGCAAATATTAGTAAACCTCTGGTGGGAGAGGGGAGGTAGACAGAGAATTACTAACTCTTTGAAGAGGCAGAGCAAAAGAAGGGCCACTTTATTTTATTTTATTTTATTTTTATTTTTTATTCTTTTTTTTTTTTTTTTTAAGATTTTATTTATTTATTTGACAGACAGAGATGACAAGTAGGCAGAAAGGCAGGCAGGGAGAGAGGAGGAAGCAGATTCCCTGCTGAGCAGAGAGCCTGATGTGGGGCTCAATCCCAAGACCCTGAGATCATGACCTGAGCTGAAGGCAGAGGCTTTAACCCACTGAGCCACCCAGGTGCCCCGAAGGGCCACTTTATATATTTATTTATTGAAGATTTATTTATTTCAGAGAGAGAGAGAGCGAGTGCACAAGCACATAGGGGAGGGGCAGAGGGAGAGAGAGTCTCAGGCAGACTCCATACTGAGCGCAGAGCCCCATGCAGGGCTCGATCTCATGCCCCTGAGATCAGACTTGAGCTGAAACCAAGAGCTGGATGCTTGGCCACCTGCCACCCAGGTGCCCCAGGAAGGGCCATTTTAAAGGCATAAGAGTAGGCAAAAGGCAACTGATTTTGACTAGGGGATCAAGGATGTTTTCTCAGCAGCAAGAACATTACATGAAGCAGGCCAAGATGAAGAGCCCTGAGACTGGGCACGTGTTGGCCTGTTTTGCCTCTACGTTCAGAGGGACAGGAGTGTGACTGCTCTATATAATGTTGGGGACAGGCTTGGGCTCAGCACCCAGGGCCTAGAAGGCCAGGCCAAATCTACATTGTGCTTTGTTGACCCCGGGGGCCGCTGCAGGCTTTGTAGCTAGAGGACTAAGATGGGAGCTGGGATTAAGTGAAATCGTCCTGTCCGAAGACTGAGGAATCAGAGGCTGGAGGCAGGCACTTTGCCGGCCGGGGGACCCTCGTGAGGTCTGCAGACAGGCCGCTGGCAAATCAGTCAGCCTCATCCTCAGCACTCGAAAGCCTCTGGTCCTCTGACCTTTGCCCGGACCATCCCCATTGACTGTTCAGTTTGGCAAAACAGCTTAAGGTACAGCAAGAAAAGGTGGCATTTAAACTAAAGACCAAATATTGATTGCTTTGTTAGTGACGAACTGCACTTCAGCAGCCCGAGGTCACTGTCTGATGGGGTCATTCTCCTTCTCCTATCCTCGAAATTGACCCTCCTGCAGACTCCTGGGAAGGCGGACATGCCACCGTGTCAGTATTTGAGAGCAGCTTAGCATGTGGACTCCCTTCTGCAGAGTATTTGAATTTGGGCAGCAGCAATCAGGGCCTGCAGCAGAGCACAAATAATAGGCTTTGAGACATTGGCCGGGGGGGTTGTAGAGTCCTTTCTGGATTGATCTTCTCGCCCCTCATCTCTGGCTCATGCTCCGCGGACCTCTGCTGCCTGCTCCTGCGCCCGCACACCTTTCAGGTAGGCTCCTGCCTCCAGGCCTCTGCCCTCCCGTTCCCTGCCCGGCCCCTTCCTCCCCTCCTTGTACTCAAGGCCGGCTGCACTTTTTCTCTTCAGGCTTCTGCTGTCTGCTCAGACGCCGTCCCTTGTAACACTCCTGCATTACCGCACGTCCCCGACGCTCTGTCACACACATCTCTCCTCCATTGCCTCCTGTCAGAGCGTGCGCTTTGTCTTGCTCATCGCTCAGTCCCCACTGCCAAGTGCACGCCTGGCACGTGGACGTGGCCTTGTATCTGGGGTATTGGTGGCCCATCACTCAGCACATATAATTGGTGCCGGGCATATGGTAGGCACTCAGGAAGTGTGTGAGTGAATGAATCGGTGGGTGAGCCACTCTGTGTGTGATTAGCTAGTCCCCCGCGCCTCGCTGCTCACCAGGGATGCGTTGAATAAATGAATGGATCCGAGGCTGAATCCCTCGTTGGTGTGAGCCCTCAGTCTTCTCCCCAGGGGAAGGCCCCGACGTGGCATGGCATCCCCGGGCGCATGCGAGGGCGGTTGCCGTTTGCACTTGAAAATCCAGTCGATACCTCACTCTCTCTCAGTTTGTCTGCCATCAGCCAGGCTCTGTAATTAACTTGCTGTAATTTAGCTTCGAGATGAATTTTTCATTTTAAAGAGGCCACAAACAACAGGCACTTCTGATGTCTCGGTTGTTAATGAAGCTCCCGTCTACCAGATCATGAGGAGCGTAGCGCGCTGAGGGCTGTTGTTTAGCTCACTTCTGCCCATAGGAGCGAGGGTACAAGCTGACGAGTCCCGGCAGGTTGTGGGCCTGTGTTCCTGGGGTGCTGCAGAGTATGCCAGTGTGTGGGCACAGCCCCGGGGTAGGGGGCATGTGGGCCATCTTCCTTGGGGTCACGCTTTACACAAAGATGTGGGGGAAATAACATTTAAAGATCATTGAGAGGTGCCTCAGTGGCTCACTTGGTCAAGTGTCTGACTCTTGGTTTTTGCTTAGTTCCTGATCTCCTGGGTCACGAGATCGAGCCCTGTGTTGGGCTCTGTGCTTAGTGGGAGACTGCTTGGCCCTTCTCCCTTTGCCCCTTCTCCCGCTCTCTCTCTCTTCCTCTCTGTCTCTTCCTCTCTAAAATAAATAAATAAATCCTTAAAGAAAAAAACAGATCCCAAAACAAATATGGATACCTGCTGGAGGAGAATTCAACATGGCATGGCTTAGTGGGTAAGAGCAGGGCTCTGGAACCTGACTGTCAGGGTTTGAATCTGTCCCACCAACTTAATTGCTTTGTGGTCCTGGGCAAGGGACATAATGGCCCCAGACCTCAGTTCCCGCCTCTCAGGTGGGAGGCTGTGACGCAGTAGAACCTCCCTCTCATGGGGACACAGTCAGCATTCAGTGACAGCCACCACAGGCTCTGGCCCAGCTCTGGCCTCCACGGACTGATGTTCACTTGCGTCTGTTGTATTTGAGACGCACAAGTCAGTGGAGCGCTGCCTTAAAAAACCAAAACCAAAACCAAAAGAAACGGTGCATACAATTGGCTGGTCACATGTTTTATGTATTTTCCCCCAACCTTGCCTGAGTCTTGCACTGTCACAGAGTTGAACTGTCATTAACAAAGGGCAAAATTAGCGACGCTTACTGCTAATACCTGCTGGCTTCCAGCACCTTAAGTGAGCAGCAGATGAAGCTGGGGAGCCTACAGGTTTGGACATGGAACTGCCATTTAAGGAGTGACGTTCTCCGAGGAGCCGCAGCCTTACTAAGTGCTTGCAGACGTGACCTGGGGCTTGCCTTTCATTCCGCAACAGCCTGGGACTCATCAAGGTTGGAGAAGTCTTGTAGCAGCAGAACCCAGGTCCATCTCTTCCATCTGATTTCTGAATCGCGTCCCATTCTTCTCTTGGATTCCCCTAGAGATTGAGAGCTCCCTCCTCCCAAAGTAGGAGTCTTCTGCCATCCGTTCAGGCTCTGCCTTCCAGAGCACAACTGAACCAGGATTTTTCAGTGCACAGCTTAGGTTCTCTGACCTCTGGACCCCATGTTGGCACAACTCCACTGGGAAACGTGATTTACCTGTTTAGTGGCCCTCACTGTTGGGGAGGTCTTCTCAAACCAGTGTTTATCAGCTGCTGCTCACAACCAGTGAACTGACTGGGAGATTAGTGGATCTCAGTGGATGTCTTTTCTAATGACATGAAACAAGATGGCTGCTTGTCATAAGCCTCCGTGTTCCCTTGTAGAACTTCGGTCTCAGGCTGTGTGGTGTGCACTGCTGTTAACGAGGTTGCTTTCTCTGCACCTCAAAAGCCACTGTCCTCAACCCTCTTGCAGGAATTTCAAATTACTTCTTTTCTCTTGAGGAGGAGGAGGAGGAGTTTTGTCTTCTCTGTGGTTTGCTTTGCTTCAGGTCAGCTGGTTTTAAACCAAGTTGCTGTGCTGGAGCACAGTTGCTGGTCACTGTGCATGTCTCTCTGACTCCCCGGTAAAGAAGGACAGTGGGCTGTCCCCGTTGAGATGACAGGAACCATCAAAGGCCCTGCCTCCTGTCTGGCTGCCTCTGTGGGCTGTGTGAGAAGGGCATGGTCTCGGGGCTGGAAGAGCCTCTTCTGTCACTGGTTCTTGGGAAGAGCCTGTGGGACTGGCCTGCCTGCCCACATGGGGGCATCTTTTCTTCCCTGGAGGAAGAAAAGGTCTCATCTTGTCACATGTTGTCCTGAGAAACATGACCATCACTTGAACAGAAAAGAGGGACACGGCTGCAAAGACGTGGATTAGAGCATCCTCAGGGCCCCCAGGACCTCAGCTGTGTGTGTTGGGGGCGGAGGGGAGGCGGGTGTGGCAGGGAGGAGGCACCTAAGCCCACTGAGTAGCAATGGGGTTTGGGGTGCCAGGGCTGATGCCAAGCGCTTTGCTTTTGTGATTTCATGTGGCCCCCACGTCCTTCTCTCACTTGGTCACACGGGCCTGACAAGACCCTCGCCCTGCTTCAGCCTCATGTCCCCCATCCTATCCCCTGTTCTCAGTTGGTGCCCTCTGACTCTTCACACTTTTATTTTATTTTATTTTATTAATTTTATTTATTTATTTGAGAGAGAGAGGACTCATGAGAGGGGAGAAGTCAGAGGGAGAAGCAGACCCCATGCTGAGCAGGGAGCCCGATGTGGGACTTGACCCTGGGACTCCAGGATTATGACCTAAGCTGAAGGCAGTTGCTCAACCAACTGAGTCACCCAGGTGCCCCAGACTCTTCTTGCTTTAAGGTCTGTGGCCTGTGGCTGCAGGTATGCTATGTGCTGCTGTGGTCTCACAATAGTCCTCCGTGCCCTTTGTCCCTCTTGGGGACAACTGTGTCATAGCTTCTCACTCTTCAAATGTCTAAACATCTCCTCCACCTTCCTGCCTCCTAAGGTGATGACCTTTTTCCCGTTTCATGCACAATCAGTGGCAGACGTGTGAGAACTTAGGCTTGCTTCTGGGACCATGCTGGTGGCCCCAGACCTGCTCTGTCTGCCCCAGGGCTACTTCCCTCAGTTCTTTTTCTTTCCTTGTCCTGGTGCGCTTCCCCCATGATAACGAACATTCTGTAACTGCCTTAACTACCTAACATACAGAGCAAAACTCTTGTCCTCATAGCCCCGAATTCTGACCCTCTTTTAATAATAGACAGTGGTATTGCTGGCGCTTCTAACCTTCCGTAGTTTGTAAGGACGTACCAGGCGTTATTCTCATGAGTTCATGAGGTGGGATTTTTATCCCCATTTCTCAGATGAGAAATTAGAGGCCCGGGAAGATGGAGCACCTTGCCCGAGGTCCCATGCTTAGCCCCCGCGCCCTGTCCTGAGAGGAGCAGCCTACTAGAGGTCTCCATCCTCTCTGCCCCTTCCCCTCTGGAACCTACTCCTATCACTGCCCCCTCCTCACCTCTCCCCCCAAAACCTACTCATAACCAAATTTTGGAGCACTTTCTGCACTTGCTTCCCAGGATACCTTACTCTTCCTGGTCTTCCTTCTTTCACACGTTTTCAGTCTGACCTGCCGATTCCTCTGCTGTCCTCCCAGATCTCAGCATTACATTACCCCAGGACTGTGGCCCTCGCTCGTGTCTCTGTCTGTGCTCACGGCTTTCAGTGCCGACAGCTCCACGTTCCTGCCCCAGCCCGGCTCGCACCCCTGCCAGCCTCCTCCATCCCACTACCTGCTCGCTGACTCCACTAGGATCTCCAGTGTGGTGCGTCCCAGCTTCCCGCACCCCCACTCAGCCCTCCTGGCCTCATCCCCACATGTCTCAGCGGCCCCTCCATTCTTCCACATCCTTGGGCTTTAGGCTGTTTCTTTTTTCACACTCCAGTTCCAGTGTGCTGCTAAATCACGTGGACTCTACCTTCCGAGCGCACTCAGGGTCTGACCATTTTTCACCACAGCTGCCCCCTCCCTGGACCTTGCCACCACATCTCACCTGAATGACGCCCAAGCACCTTCACCAGTCTCCTTGCCTCAGCCCCCTACCCTGCAGCCAGTTGTCCAGAGGTGCTTTTTTTAATTCTTGGCCAAGCCCCCATCTCACCTCTCCCACTTCCCTCTCTGGCCTCACCTCTGCACACTCTCTTCTGCCCTCTCCAGCCCTGCCAACCACTGTGCTGCCTCTCAGACGTGCTGGCAGTAGGGTGGGCGCTACCCTCGGGCCTTTGCACATGCTCTGCCTTGTCTGGAATGTCTTCCCTAGAATCTGCATGGATCACATCCGCACTTCCTAGCGTCTCTGATCCAAAGTCACTTTCTCAGGAAGGCTTCCTTGATGTGTTACTTTGTGTGCTGCCTCCGTACCACCCCTCCCCTTTCTGTTCTCTACAACACAGAGCATCATCTGACCCAGATTCTGTTCATCTGTTGGTTGCCCGTCTCCCCGTGTCCTCATCAACTACCCAGAGGCAGCATTCTGCCTGTCTTGTTCCTAGCTGTATCCCCATTCTATCCCCTGACATACACTAGGTGCTCAAAACATATTTGAATGACAGGTACTTTTATCCCTGGTTTTTAGTTAGAATAATTGGAAGTCTGAGAGTTACTTGCCCAGGGCCACAGACCCTAGAAGTGCCAGGACAAGGGAGGAAATGCTGACATGAGCTTCACTGCTCCATGTGCTCCTTGTCCTTGTTAAATAAGGACCGTAACATGTCAAGTGCACAGTTATCGTGGGGATGAAACAGGTCATGCACAGGAAGGCACTTGTAAACCCCAGTGTGCTGGAGGGACAGGGCTTAGCTAGTTTAGCAAGAACTGTAGCTTTTCACATCTGTGTTATTTAGCAAGCTGCCTGAAGACTCTTTTGCCTTCTTGGGTTTTTGTTCAGGAATAGGTGATATCGTCTCCACCAAATTACCTACCTTCTCCCTTCTGTATCTGGTGAGAGAACTACGTGCATGTGTGTGTGTGTGTCCATTGGCTTCTGTCTGTCAGTAGCTCTGATCTCCCCCTCCGCCCGCCATCAGGTGGAAAGCTCCCCCTCTGACCTCTGTGGCCCATCAGCAGCTGGGGGAACGGGCGGGAGGGGACAGCTGGAGCCTGTGGGCCCGTGGCTGTCACTGTGTGTTCATGTCTGTGTTCCCGGGGAAGACGCTCACGTTATCAGCAGGTGCTTAGCGGGTGTCAGGAGGCCCATCTTGCACAATTCTCTTGGCAGCCTGCCCACCCCCTACCCCCATTCTGCGGCAGACATGAGTGAAGTAATCACAGGCCCGTTACGGCTAAATACCAGGGACATAAAATGAAGCAGGCACACTTGAAGCACAGAGCTGAGGCTCTCAGGCACACAATTTGTGATTCCCTGAACCCAGGGCAGCTTTCCTGGTCTCAGAGCATGGGGCACGAAGTGGTTCAGCCCTCCAAGTGCCTCCTGTTAGGGTAATGACACAGCCACAGGGAGAGGGTGGTAGACATCCCCCCACGAACGTCCTTCAAACGTGTTGTTCATTCATTGTCATGCCTGGTTTTCAAGGAGGACAAAGATGCAGCCATTTACTCCATGATCACCTGATGGGGCTGCCTTTTCTAGAGAAGGAGGACCATGGCACCTGAGAAAAGGCGACCAGCATGGAAACTAGGCTGGGGGGGCTGTCTTTCGTGGGGAGCCACTGCCAGGGCCCGATTTTCCTACTCCCCTTGATTGTGTGGGGATATGTGGGTATCATTGACACAGCTCAAAACTGCTTAACACTGTTACCAGGCCAGGCTATGCTGTCCTGAGCTGAGGCTCGGACCTGGTTTCCCACCCTGGTTCTTACCTCTGCTCCTGGCTCTTTCTCTATTAGGGTTCAATGCTGTATGTACACTATGTTTTCTAACCTGAGAAAGATACCCATTAAGAACTTAATAAGCATATATCCACAGGAGTATATGTGTGCGCGCGCGCGCGCGCGTGTGTGTGTGTGTGTGTGTGTGTGTGTTTATAAATATATATATAAAAATCACTGGAAGGTTATCCCCAGAGAAAAACTGTAAACTTAAAACGATTCTGTACAAAAGGGCTGTGTCCCCACCCCTTGCCTGTCTGCCTCCCTGCCTCCCACTGGGGACCAGTCCGCAATGTTGCAGTGCTGACCAGTTGCCGGGGACTGGCCTTGGTGGGGGAGGGGCAGAGCAGGTGGAGTTTCATTAGAACCGGGTGGGACTCAAGTGTTTGTGAAGTCTTCCGTTTCCCGGGTTAGGGGAGCTAGAACCAGCAGGGGGGACCAGGTGGCAGTCGCAGTCGTAAGGCTGGAACGGTGCTAGTGGCTTCTCCTTCCTGCCTGCGTGACTTGCTGGGAAGAAGCCAGTGTGAGCTTCGTCTTCGGTTTCCTCTCTGTGAGGGGCTGGTAAGCGACGATGTGGCCCCAGAGTGGGGAGTGGGTCAGGGAGATGGGGGTGGGGGGTGCACAGGGGGACAGCGACTGTTCAGGCTTTGGAGTCAGATGTGGGATTCACCTTGGACTCTGCCACTCACAGAGACAGGACTTTGGACTCGTCGTGGCTGAAGCTGGAACAGTTACTACAGCCAGGGCTCTTTCTGCTAAAGCTAGCACAGGGAAAATAGGTATTGACAACCAGAAGATGGAAACATGCCAGTTTACTGGAAGGATGAGAGCCTTGTAGCGCCGGGCCGTAGAGGAACTCCATGAGAAGGACAAGAGAGCAGTGCCCTCTTGCCCCTGTCTGCTCTCCCCAGCCCGGCTTTCTCTGGTGTCTTCTGCACATGGCATCAGACGGCTCCCCAGGCATCAGACATCTGTGTGATTGTCCAACGTCAGTGTCTCCTAATGTTTCTTAGCATAGATTTCTGAACTAGAGTCTGATTGACCCAGCTCTTTTTTTTTTTTTTTTTTTTTTTTGAGGCAAGCCACACACTTTAGAGGTCCTGGCCAAGCCTTGGTGAGCCAGCCATGCCCTGTGGGCTGCCTCGCCTGGTTTAGTGAGCTGAGGCCAGAGCATGTGGTGAGGTAGTCCTCAGATGGTCCAGAAGGAGGCAGCGCCCAGACATGAAGCATATACGAACTTCAGCCAGAAGGGCTCATGTGCTTCTGCTAAGTTGGCTTTTCTAACCGTCTCCCCCCCAAGATGGTTATTTCATGCCTGCTCTTTCCTCAAGCTTACCTCCCAGCTCCACAGACTTTCCTGTTTCCTGGAGAAAGTCCAAGCCTCTCATTTCTGCCACACGGCACAGACCTGCCTCCTCCTGTCCCTGTCTTCCTTGCCTGCCTCCCGTTGGATTTGAAGTTGTGCCTTGGCATCTCTCAAGGATCATGCTGCCCTTCCGGGCCCTCAGCTTGCTCCCACAGGTGTCCCCCACGTTTTCAGCACCAGGGTTCTCCCCAATCTGCTGGAGCCCTCCAGTGCCTGTCCTGGCTGCACACATGCTTCCTGCCGGACTTCAGACCCCAGCTGTCCGGGCGTGTGCTGGTCAGGGTGCCGGCGTGGGAAGCATTAATCACGAGTCGGTCTGGGATTTGGGAGCTTGTTCCAGAACGCTCGTCTGCTGGGCACGATGCCTGATTTAGTCTTGCTGACTTTTGTTCATGCCAAAACTTTGTCAGTGAAGGAAGCATAGTGTTCATTTGCAGCTGAGCACAGACTCCTCTCTTCTCAGATGAGCAACTGTTTGTGGACGACGCTGTAGTCGCCCTGGTCTGAACCCTCCCCTCTCGCTCCACCGAAGTCACTTGTCAGATCTTCGTGTTCTCACAGGTGTTCAGAAACAGTGCCCTTCTTGACTGTCGTGGTCCCCAGGACTTTCTATTCTGTTTCTCCCCTTCACTTGCTCTCCCCAGGCTTCTTTGCTCGCTCCTCCCTGCCCTGCCTGCCCTCTGACTGGTGCTGCGGGGCCCCAGGCTGGGCCCATTTCTCCATCTCCCTTGCCTTCAGTGAGCTCACCTTGTCCGATAGCTGATCACTTCTGAATATAGATCTGCAGCCCAGACTAAGCTCCTGACTCGTGGCTCCCAGCCGCCTCCTTGGGATTTCCATGACAATGTCCAGTAGGCATCCTCGCCCATAGTTAGGTGTAAACAGAGCACCTACTGTTTTTTCTGACATCCACCCCTTCCCCCTAGCTCTGCGCCTTCTCCCTCAGCAGGATCTCCAGCCAGCCAGTTGCTCAAGCTCCAAACTTTAGTTTCACCTGTGCTTTTACCCCCTTTTCCTCTCAGGTGACATCCAGTGTACAAGTAGGGCCTGACAGTTGTGCCCCCAATGTATGGCCTGACTCCACCCTCCTCCCTGTCGCCACACTGTCCCCCGGGCACAGCCATCCCCCTCCCACCCTGGCCCATTCCAGGGGCCTCCTTTATTTATTTATTTATTTATGTTACTTAGAATATAAATAAATACTTTTTATTTATATAAATATATAAAATAAATTTATATTATTTATTATTTATCGCAGACCAGCCAGAGGGAGCTTTTTAAAAGCCCGCGCCTCCCTGTGTGAGGCCCTTCAGGGCCTTGTGCTGCTCTTGGGATGAAAACGTGGCTCCTTCCTGTGGCCCGTGAGGCCCTGGATGACCAGGCCTCGGCCGCCTTCTCCTGGTCTGTCTGCCACTCTCTTCCCTGTTCCTTCCCCTCCTTCTGCTATCATACCCGCTTTCAACCTGGCTGGTCCCCTTCCCTCTCCTCTGGTGTATCTCAGAGATGTTTTCCCTGATTCTTGGCCCCAGAATGAACATGGGCCTGTGGTTTGACGCTCACAGACAGCATCAGTGAGTGAAATCAGGGAGGCTGCCCGCTGGAGAGCCCAGAGTCCAGACCTGCGTGTTTGTCCTTAAAATGCTGACTAGACTATACTGTTCCTGGCAACTTGAGGCCTTTTTTCTAAGCCTCCAGGAACTTCTGAATGCATCTCACAGATGTCAAGAGCCGGTCACCACGGAGGCTGCTGCCTGTGAAGGCTGATGTGGGAGGGCGCAGACAGCCGCTAACAGAGGAGGACCAAAGTGAGGGCCCTGCCGTCAGCCAGAGCAGCCAGGGCCCTTGTGAACACTGGACTCCCGGAGCTGCCTGCCCGTGGCCCGGCCCAGGAGGGGTCCTGTGAGCGGCAACCAGGTCCTTCGTTTCTCATTGACCCGACAGGCCATTGACTCCACGGGGGGAATAGCTGTGCTTCGGAGGACTGCTAATGGCTTGTGTCTTTTTAAACAGTTCCATGAGGCCAGGATGAGGAGGGAGCAACTACGGTTTCCCAGCCGACAGGGGAAGCTGCCCCCGATGATGCTGTTCCCACGAACTGGGCGACCAGTGACAGCACAGTTTTTCTCTTGCTCCTTGGTCTCCTCACCTCTCGAATGGGGGCACCGAGCCTGTTCCATCTGACTCCCAGGCTATTGGGGTCAGCCCTAGTCCCCTCAGCTAATGGGCATTGAGTGCCTTCTCCACGCCACGCACCCTGTTACAGGTTCTCGTCTTGTCCTCACTAGGCCCTGTGAGGGCACACCACCATTCTTAGCCTCTCCTTGGGGTGGTGGGGGTAGTGGGGACATAGAGACGCTCAGGAAGGCTGCCCGGGGTGGCAAGCAGGTGAGTTGTGGGGAGAGGAAGCTGCTCTGTCTGGCTCGTGGCCTGTTTTGCGCCCCTTCGGTGGCCAGAGCACCATGGTCGTGTGCCTTTTCTGGTCCTCACGGTCAGAAGCTGCTCAGATTGTTCAGCCCGTGACAGTGAGGCCCAGTGAGGCGAAGGGACTTGCCTGCAGCTGTTTCATACATCAGTGGTACATCCTGTGTTTGACCTGGGTCTGTCTGAATGTTCTGGAAAAGACTTGAAAAGGAGAACTGGTAAACCCAGGGGTTCCTACACTTGTCAGGTGTTCAGAGAGTACTAGTGAGTACTTTTAGAAGCCTAATAGAAATTGGGCTGCCCCGAACTTTAATATTTGCCGTTGGCTGGCCTTACATCATCCCAGTACATGAAAATTAGTCACCTTGCACCATAAGAAACTCTGCCCAAAGTGGGTAATCCAGACAAAAATCCCAGGGCCCATATGTGATGAGAGGAGTGGTGGGACACGAGGATCCCTCAGCCAACAGTTAGGTCTCCATATGAGACCTCTTCTGTCTCAGGGTTCCCCTTCCAGATTCTGCCATTTAACATGGTCGCTTAGGTGTAAGCGCCATCTTCCTCGTTAGCGTGGTGACAGACCACCCATTGCCCTGGGACAAAACCGCACACACGAGATCGTGTTACATAAGTCCCTTTGTCAGAGGAGTCATGGCAGGAACCTCCCTTCTGCCTTCAAGAGCCTCTAACCATGCTACTCCCAGGATACCACGATGGACAGATGTCTCCTTTGGTGCCTAGCCTCTACCTCTTTGTCGAGTTTAGAGAACATTCTACCTACTGTAGAGACTCAAAGGCTGGGCTGGGAGTATATTGGGCCTCAGCTTGGCGAGTCTGATGCGCCGGGGAGCTGGTGGCACAGAGAACCCACACGCCCGACAGTTCATCCTGAACAGTGACAGTGGCTCTGCCTGGTCTCCAGGGACAGCGGCGGTGGCCTCAGCATCTCTTGCTCCAGTGGCAGTGCCCTGGTGGTGACCTGGTGTGAGTTGGCCTCTGGTTATGGCCGCACTGGCTCCCTTGTCCTGTTCATTTCCTGAGCCTGGTGCCCTGGCCTTTCTGGGGACCCTGAGAGGTGCCAGCCGTCTTCGCGATCTCGTCGTCAGCCAAAGGAGTGCTGTTGCTCGAAGCTAAGCATCCAACTTGTCGGATGCTATTGCTCTTTAGTTGCCCATGGGTTTGTAATTCATCCCTAGGCCCCTGATAGCACGGCTTCATTCCCCTGAGGACCTCCTTGGGGCATGGAATGTACCAGAATCCTAGTCTGAGTGGGCAGCCGGCCCGCAGGCTCAGCTGGCCTCTGTTGTCTGTCTGACCAGTAGCTCCACTCTGCCTGCAAGCCATGGGGCACCCCCAGACCATGCATGCCATGAGGGTTTAATAGTGTCCTCCACCTCGTCCCCAGCTCCTCGAGCAGTCGCTGGCACAGAGGAGGTGCTCGGGGAGATGACAGATGAGTGAACCAGGCCAGAGATGGAGAAGCCTGTGCCTCTGGGCTCTCTGCAGCCGCCGGGAGGCCGAGCTGGCCTATGATCAGGCCCATGGCTTGGGCAGGAGGGAGCCACGTGCCTGGAGTCTGCAGGTGGCCAGCAGCTCGCCACTACAGCTTGGCTGGGGAGGCTGTGGTCCTTGGAACAGTGAGGAAAGCAGGTGCCGCCTCTCCTCTGAGTGGAGACCACATGCTTTCCAGGCCTTCCATGTCACACATGTGCAGAGACCCTGTATGAGCAGGCGGGAGACCCACTCTGGAATTCACCCAGGGGCCTGGGACCCCAGGGTATATCCAGCTCACCCCCACACCTGCTATGCAGAGGGGCTGACTACTGTTGCGTAGCCCTCCTGTTCCTCCCAACCTTATCTTCTGAGCTGCAGGCTAGCAGTTGCCTTTCCCTTTATAGTTTCTTTTCCTTCCCCACCATTTATTTACAATCATCGTTCTCTCCCCAGAAGGTTCAGTGCCTTGACCAGAGGAGCGTGGCCTTTCCTTCCAAAGCCTCTCCAGACGCACCCTCCCAGCATTGCCCAGGAAAGATGCGGCAGCTCAAAGGGAAGCCCAAGAAGGAGACGTCCAAGGACAAGAAGGAGCGGAAGCAGGCCATGCAGGAGGCCCGACAGCAGATCACCACGGTGGTGCTGCCCACGCTGGCCGTGGTCGTGCTCCTGATCGTGGTGTTCGTGTACGTGGCCACGCGTCCCACCATCACCGAGTGAGCGCGTGGGGTGAACTCCCCCAGCAGGGAGCCGAAGCCCGGGAGGGGGAAAACGAAAGAGAAATGGCTTTGGTATTCAGAGATTTTCCTGATGCTGAGCTCCAGGCTGGAGCACCCTGTCTTCTCTGGTCTTTGACTTGATTAAAGTTTCTCCAATTTCCCTGGGAGGGAATAGGGAACGTTTTATCAGTGAACGTGCCATACACCTTATGGTCCACTTCATGTGCCTTTCAGACTTCAAAGCAGTGTGTGTGTGTGTGTGTGTGTGTGTGTGTGTGTGTGTGTGTTTCTTTCTTGCTCCTGAAATCAATATGTAGCTCAACCTGGTGAGAGGAGGAATCTTCTGGGTCATGAATCAGTTGGAATCAGTGCTTACCCCATCCCCATTGTTTAGAACATGACTCTTTGCCTACATGTGTTCACAATTTCCAAAGGGACTGTATTTCTTCTCTGTGCTTAATGTGATTTGAAATATGTCGACTCAAAAGTGAAATATTTATTTTTTGAATAAAGGAGATAATAGCCTTAAACTGGATGTTTATCTTGCTTTGCCAGGAGGTGGCCTTGCTCTCAGGGAAGGGCCAGGAGGTGCTGTGTGTCTCCAGGGGGCACCGTCTCTGGGAGGCAGTGTCCTCCTTCTCTCCCCCCTCCCCCCACAGCCTTCTCCACCTCCCCATCGCTCCCTGCTTGAATCATTTCCAGGATGGCTTCTGCTTTTTGTCTGGATCGGTTGAAGATCGAGAGACTCTTGAGAGGGGGCAGACAGGGTGCCATTAATTGGTCTGTTTGAGCAAAGGAAGATTTCTAATTGGCATATGACTACAAGTGCTTTTTATACCGGTTAGCAACAGCGACGGACGGGAAGGTGGACCTGGAGGGAAAGGTCAGACTCCGTTCTGTTCCCACCGAAAGGATGCAAATTGTTTGCAGTCCAGCTGAGTTTTTGATGCAAATTGGCCCTGCTAGAAAGGTTCTGCATTGTATTCTGAGGGCATTGTGCACCCAGACCTGTTCCGGATGGAGTGACCCCTTTTTGGAAGTCAGATTCGTGATGACTATTGTAAGGGTGTCAGGCCGCCCATCGTTGCTGATTACAGAGTGGTTTGTGGGGAGAGAAGTGCTTTTCTAATCATGGTGACTACATGACTTGCTCACTGATGGCTCAGGCGGTTACTGGGGACTTGGGGCCCCTTGGAGCGAGTTCCTCAGGAAGACGAGACAGCCACTGAAAGGAAGGACCCCAGCTGATGTCCTGCGTTCCTGGGCCTCAGAAGGGCTGACAGAGCTCCGTGGGCCCCTCTATGAGAACTGGCCTCGGGGAGATGCTGTGTGGCCTGCGGCCCGCTCAGGTGCCCATGGCCTTGGGAAGAGATTTACTGAAATATTTATCAAATGCAGAGGCGGCTAGCCTATGGTGTTTCTTAGGTTTCTATTTTTTTCTCCCTTGTTTGGTTCTCTTCCGAGCCCCAGTGCTTGTGGTCTGGGAAAGGCTGAAGGCCACAGCCTAGGGTCCTGCTCATTCAGGTGCAGAGGAAAGAGGAGGCCTCCTTGGGGCGCCTGGGTGGCTCAGTGGGTTAAGCCTCTGCCTTCGGCTCAGGTCATGATCTCAGGGTCCTGGGATCGAGCCGCACATCAGGCTCTCTGCTCGGCGGGGAGCCTGCTTCCCCCTCCCTCTCTGCCTGCCTCTCTGCCTACTTGCGATCTCTCCCTCTCTGTCAAATAAATAAATTTTAAAAGACCTTAAAAAAAAAAAATAAAGGCATCCTTGTTCCTCACAGTGGCCACAGAGCCATGGAGACGCAGAGCTGTGCCCGCTCCTGCCCCAAGAGGGGGTGTGGAGGCTGCTGCAAGGAGAGCCCACCCACTCTGCTCGAAAGAGCCCAGGCCACGTGTCACATGATCGCCTGGTCTGTGTTTAGTCCCAGCCTATCCTCAGAACTCAGGAAGCCTACCAAGTCTCAGTTTCCCTGTCTTTAATAACTGGTCAAGTTACTTCTCAGAAAGTGGGCCGGTCTGGCAGAAAACAAGGCTTATCCAGCAAACCTGGGTCTTAACGCAGGTTTTATTGTCAGAACCCTCTGAGTCCACTTCCTCTTGTGAAAGTGGAGGTTATCTTGCCTCGTGGATGGGGGTGGATGGGAGGAATCAGTTGGAAATAGTAAATTTGTAAGGCCAGGTCTGGCTCCTGGGGCGTAGTGGTTCCTCTATAAATAGTAATAGTAGTCAGCATTAACTCCTATTCTCATGCAGCCCTAGGAGGCAGGGACATCAGTACCCAGTTTTACAGATGAGTAAACTGAGGCAGGCCAAGAAACTTGTCAGTATCTGACAACAAGTGGGTGGAGAAGCCTGGGTGTGTTTGTTTTTATGCTTTAGTTATGGGCTGTTTCCAAATACACAAAAATGGAATAATCCGGGCACCTCATGGAGCTATTGGCCAGTTTTGGCACGCCAGCAAATGGCCACCCCCACCCATCCGTCTCTGCCACCCCCGTGCCAGCCACCCTCTTAGGCACACATGCTCGGTCATTTTGCGGCAAGACAGCACATGAGATTAAGGCCCAGACAGTCCAGCTCCAGCGTCTGTGCTCTTCGTCATTAAGATCCATTGCCTCTTAATAAATACTGATTTCCTTCTTGTCATTCTCCGCGTCTAAAGAAACCTTTCCTGCCCAGGTGTGTGTGAACAGCCCTTATCAGTCACAGTTGTCTCGAACATCTGCAGACGCCATCTTTAGACCAACAGGCCATGAGATCAGCTTTGGCCACTGCGTATCTAACAGCCCGCTCAGTCTCTCGTCTGTTGCTTGCCGGGCTAGGACCCTCACCCCCGGAGCAATCCAGGAGAAACATCTGTCTTGTGGGTCTCGTATCACAACATTTTGGCGTTCTTGCCTAGGACATTTGGGGGTATGGTGTGAGAAGGGCACGCACTATGGGAACGCCTCACTCAGCCACTTTCTCACCAGATGACCTCAGTCAGGTCCCATAGCCTGAGCTGCAGGTGACCCATGATCAAGTCAATCAAGGAACGTTCATTTTACTATGTGGAGGATGTTGGGAGGGTAAATAGGAAAAGGGCCCGACATCGCACCTGGAACGTTGTAGATGCTCAGTAAGTGGCCATTCCCTTCCTCCCCGTCAAACCTCACAGAACGTACATCGAGGCCTGCCCCCCGAGGCTCTCCATGCTGGCCGACACCCCACCAGCCACCACGTAACAGATCCTTTAGGTGCAATTGGCTCTCATTTCCACTCACTGTTTTCCTCTTTGTTGTCTGTCAGGGGGCCTAGTGGATTTGATCTGGATTTTCAAGAGAAGGCAATTACCAGACAGGCTTGGTGAAAGCAGGCTGAAAATGGACTTTTAAAAGTTAACACAACTTTGATGTGAACCACCTCCTGGCCGGGAGGAGATGCCAATGTATGGCAGCTGGGATTTAATGATTCCCAGGATAAACAGTACTCCCGGGTGGGTGGCCCGGTAATGATTTGAGACACCAGCTTTCACATTATTCCAAGCTATTCAGCGGCTTCAAGGCAAAACTGAATGATTTATTAGGAGTTTCACAGAAAGTCATGCTGGGTGTGTGCAGCGGGATCTGAGCTCCTGGCTCTCAGGGCCCTCATTACCCGGCCTACCGTTTCTTGAAGAGCAAATTCCCAAAGAAGAATCAGGGTAGAAATGGGAATAGAAACGAAACCACTGTCATTGGTTTAAAAGCTGTCACTCGATGTGGTTTAAAAAATCATGATACCAAGATGTATTTGTGTGTTTCCTGGTTCTGAAGCTACCAGCTTTCATTCCTTGCCTGAGCAGCCCACTCCCTTTCCTCCGTGCGTCCTTTAGGAGATACGAAGTGTATGTAAGACTCACCTGTACTTTGGAGCTGCAGGCCCTGCCTTAGGGCTATTTGGAAGATGGGGAAGGGATGATCGTCCTTCTCTTTCCCCGCACAAAGGATCTCATATCATTACTTACCTGTTAGAGGTAGGAGGAGAAGGAAATCGCTTGAAAGCGTGGCTCTTAGATTCCTTTTTGGAAGTCTACCATCATATTATATGTGCGTGTATGTATTTGTGTGTGTGTGTGTGTGTGTGTGTGTGTGTGTGTGTGTGTTCCTTTATAGCCTCATACTGAAAATGTCCCACATGGCCTGTCTACCTGAAGATGTCTGCCTTACTTTGAATGCAATCCCCCCCCCCCCCCCCCCGCCCGCCCCGGAGCCATCTCTAATTCTATGTTCTCTACAGTCTACTTGCCACAGACTTGGGGAAGCATGAAAAAAGAGATACAGAATCTTAAGATCAAGGAAATATATGAGTAGTTTCCTTTTGACCCTTTCAGGATATTTGTACTCGAACTGGCTGAGGGTTTGCCCGTCCTCTGGATTCTTGTCCCATTACCCCCAGGCTTCCAAGATCAAGGAAGAGCAGTTACGTATGTGGGATTTGCTTCACGCACTGCGTCAGGCCTAATTTTCCTTAGGAGGCTCTGTGCAGATTAGTATCCAGTCTGTCCTCTTCTATTCTGAGTATTTTCTCATTATTCCACAAGGAAAATGTCTCCGACTTTAGTTTATTTGGATTGGGTCATCTGTATTAGGTCCCAGCCTGCCAGTCCTCTGGAAAGGAGCCAGTCTTTTCAAAAAGCTTTTAATCCCTTAAGCTCTTGAGTAATAACCTAAGGAAAGTAGACCAGAGTGAGCTTTGGGATGCGCAGTATTGCCATGGGTAAGGATCTCTCACCTTCCCTCGCTGTGGGCCTCCCCGTTGTTATATGAAGCTATCTATCTTTGAACCTTCCTAGGAAAGACACCTGTCTCCACCTGGGCATACTCCTTTTCCAACTGAAATAAAGCACAGCCGCCTACATGCTGATCACCTCTTTGAGAAAGCATGTTAAGCTTTTGGGATTAGGCCTGACTCGCAAGTCATCAGCTCACGTGGACTAGAGTGAATGCATAGAACCATTGTGGACTCCTGCAAGCCCCGGCACCTTGAGATACCACTGCCTCTAACTGCCTTACAGGCTCAGCTGAAATTCTTCCCACCCATTCATCCACCCAGATTTTCTAGAAACATTGAAATTCCCTGTCTCACACAGTCCTCTCAGACTGGCCATGGCAATAATTTTAACATCAGCAAAACAATTATAAAATGAGCATGCCATAAGGGGCAAAGGATGACATATACTAGTATCATAATAATAAATGATATTTTGATCATAGATATGTATGTTTCTAGCAATATAGCTTCAAAATAGATAAAGTGACCATGGACATACTAGAAATAGATAAAAAGTTTTCATGGGAGATTTTAAGAGACACCTTTCAGGAAGGGCTAAATCAGCTGCAAAGATAGAAGATATAAATGATAAAATTAATCAACTTGATCTAGTAGATAAATACAGATCTTTTTACTCAACAGAGAATGAATATTTTTTAAGAGCACACATGGAACATTAATAAAAATTGGCTTAAAAATTTTCAAATTTGATGAAAAATATAAACCCACGGATTCAAGAAGTTCAATAATTCCAAGCAAGGTACACACACACACACACACACACACACACACACACACCCCACACCTAGGCACCTCAAGGTCAGATTGCTGAGAACCAAAAGTAGATTGTTATGGAGGTGGAAATCAGGACTCAGTTGTCTCCTCTTTTGCATTTAGCACTAGAAGATTGATGCTGACAAAATTCTCAAGAGGCAAAAGCTCAAACCAAGACCACTTTCGTGTTTTTCCTTTGTACGTTCATTTAACAAATATTTATAGTGCAAGGTGCTGGGTGCTGGGTACGGTCCTGGGCATTGAAATATACCAATGAACGAAACAGACACCTATTCCTGACAAGTGTCCATTCCAGTAAAGGAATGTATCAATCCGACTACCACTTCTGTGTGAATGTAATGCACACAAACATGGGAAAATTAAGGAATAGATCTCTCATGAGCGTTTTGTGAAGAAGCTATAGGAGGATCAAGTCTAAACAGGAGATTAAATGGAGGAACTAAGAGCAGAAGAATTTGCTCTAAGACGAAGAAGGATCGAGGGTGGAAGTTACAGATACAAACGCTTTGTAACAGAAGTTGGAGGGAGGGAGGAGAAGATAAGAAGTGGCCTAAGAGTTCTAGTTTCCTGCCATCGTTATTAGGAGTAAAAATTATTTGAAGTTTAGAATTTGAAGTATAAGGGTAAGTACTGAAAGATTAAGTAGAAATAATACAACCAGCTAATTTAGTGGAAGGGAGAGTATGAAGAAGTAAAAGCATACTGTTTTGTCATTGTTTTTATTTTATTTTATTTTATTTTATTTTTGAGAGAGAAGCATGAGCAGGCAAGGGGCAGCAGGAGAGGGAGAGAGAGTCTCAAGCAGGCCCCAGAGACCGCACAGACACTGACCCAGGGCTCGATCTCATGACCCTGAGATGACTTCAGTCAAAATCAAAAGTCAGACGCCTAACCAACTGAGCCACCCAGGTGCCCTGTCGTCGTTTTTATATGGTGCTATTAGACCAATACTAATGAAAAGGGAATTAATAAATTAAGGTAACCACTTAAAGGTAAGACAAAATAAAAACCTTTAAAATGATCAGAACACCTACATGAGCAAAGGAAGTAAGTCCCATCTTGGAAATTATTTTAAAGCGATGGAATATAAAATGGATCGGTGGGATTGATGGAAAGAAAAAGTGTAAAATGACGGCAGAGACAAAACCAAAGAGCTGTCTTTCCTCTAAAGGTAAGGGGCCTGGATATACTTATTTAAAGAAATAGCCTCAGGTAGGATTATAAGGAAAACCCAAGTGCACATCATAGAAAGAAGATACCTTTTAAAGTGATTTGAGACCGCTGAAACTAAAAGGATGGGCAAAAGGTAGATCAGTGGTACAGGCAGAAAATGACAGTACAGTTAACAGTGCTGGGAGGAGAATTTATAGCCTTAAATATTTGTATCAAGAAATAGGAGAACATGAAATTGGCAAACAAGAAGAAAGCAGTATTCGCAACCTCACTGTGAAGCTGAATGGGAACAAAAAGCATAAAAAAGATAGAGTATATAATTCAAGATGGAGATGTAAAAGTTATGAATATGTATGAAATGATCAAATTTTTCTTATAATAATTTGAATATATATGTGTATGTATATGTGTGTGTGTGTGTGTGTGTATGTTTTAAAATTGTAGTTAGCATACAGTGTAATATTAGTTCCAGGAGTACAATTGAGTGATTCATCCCTTCCATACATCACAGGTGCTCATCACCATAAGGCCTCTACTTAACACCCGTCCTCATCTAGCCCCTCCCCCCACACCTCCCTCCCTCCATAAACCCTCAGTTTGTTTCCCATCATTCACCGTCTCATGGTTTGCTTCCCTCTCTTTTTTCCCCCCTTCCTCTATGTTCATCTGTTTTGTCTTAAACTCCACATATGAGTGAAATCATATGGTATTTGTCTTTCTCTAACTTCGCTTCACATAATTCCCTCTAGTTCCATCCATGTCATTGCAAATGGCAAGATTTCATCTTTTTTGATGGCTGAATATTATTCCATTGTATATACACACCACTTCTTCTTTATCTATTCATCAGCAGATGGACATTTGGGTTCTTTCCATAGTTTGGCCATGGGTGATAATGTTGCCAGAAAAAATCAGGGTGCAAGTACCCCTTCGAATCAGTATTTTTGTTTCTCTTGGATAAATAACTATGAGTGCAATTGCTGGGTCATATGGTAGTTTTGTTTTTAACTTTTTGAGAACCTCCATACTCTCTTCCACAGTGCCTACACCAGGTAAAATGATCAAGTTTTTCTTAACAGAAATTAGAAAAAGTACCAGGGGTGACAGAGAGAAACAAACTAGTAAGTGGAGTTTTTTTTTTTTTTTCCCCCAGCCCAGGACAGAGCAAGTGCATAAAAGATAAAGGTTTAGAAGACCCGCACATAATAAAATAACTTGACTCTTCTATATCAAATTCTTGGCTTTTTTTAAGTTTCAGAAACATTTACCAAAATTATATTACTTACTCACTTATTTAATGTTTGTCTACTTCCACTAAATCATGAGCTCAACAAAATGGGAAAGGAACTTGTCTTGTTAACCCTATTTTCTCAGGAACTAACAGAGGTGACCAGAAAACATTTTCAAATAGGTGAGAGAACACTTGATTCATAAAAGAAAAATACAAATGTCTAGCAAGTCCATGGGGAGGAAAAGCACAACTTTATAAACAAAGGTACTTCTGTTGAAGTAACATTAGAATCCCATCTTACCTGTCAAATTGGCACAACTTAAAAAACATGCTGTAAGTCCTTGCTTCACTTATAAATGCATACCTCAATAATGTGTTGATCCTGCAAAATGTCAAGCAGAACAGATAACACGAAGTAGTTCTTTGCAGTTCCTAATCCCCTCATTCGAACATACAAGGTGAGCCGTGACCTTGAGGAAATGTACTACTCCTGTAAGGGTGTAAGGTCATATCCCAACTTTCCCCTTATTTCAGTGGGTGGCCTGGCCTGAGGCAGGTTGCATATCTGTCCTGACAGGCCCCAAACAGAGGCCAAGATCCTCCCCAACAGCTCCCAGGAGCTCTGTGCTTAGCTGTCTTTGCCCCCACATCGTCAGTCTGCCCCATCGGAAGCTCTCCCTCCACAGAGCATCTCCCCAGGCTGGTGTTTATCTTGCTGCTGACATTTAAATTTGCTACCTGGAACTCAGAGGACATTTCCATAAAACTATAAATGTGCATATTTCTAGAAAGGTCTACAGGGGTTACTGGTTCACTCGCCTACCTCTTCCTGCAGCACAGCACCCTCACAGATTCTGATTAAGTGGCTAAGATCAGGACTCCAGCCTGCACCTGGGAATGGGCCCCAAATGTTGGTATTAGCAAAACAGAACAGAAAGCAGGAGAAAAAGGATTTTGAAGAAAATTCCACATCCAAATAAGGATGTCTTACTGTACTTCCTCCTTCAAGTTCATCTGGGGATTTGACCCCCTCTGCCTTCTAGTCTTACCACCTGCAGTAATGATAAGAACTCATCTAAGCTACATCCAGCGGGACGATTTGAGTCCCCGTCCATGAAGGAACCACGGGTTGGGGCATATGCCTACATCCCTGTTCTTCTGGGTAGGAATGATGTCAAGGCCAGCTGTCATGCTAAAACCCTTACAACTGCATGTGTCCCTGATGTGTGGGCTCCCACTATGATTATTTGAGTAAAGACCTCTGGTTAATGACAGTGAGCTGAGCACATGCTCCCTCCTAATGGTGAAACCATGAACCAGGATGAAGAGAAAGTGAGCGGAATTAAGAGGAAGGACATTTGGGAAGATGGGGAAGCAAACAGATTCATGGTAACTGGCTTAGCAGACCCGAGCTCAGGATGCTGATAGGAAAGCAAGAACAGAGGCGTTTGAACACCAAGTCCAGAGGAGGCTGCAGACCCGCTGTTTGTATCCCTTTCAAGTCAGGAGTGCGAATGGACATCTCCCTCTAGAAATCCACTACAGTAAGTATAAGAATAACAACTGACAGCATATAGCATCTCAAACACCATTAAATGAACGCATAGTGTTTCTAGGTGTTTGCATTAAACTCAATAAACTACTACAGCCTGTGGGTCAAATCCAGCCTACCATCTGTTTTCGAACAGATGGAGAGCTCAGAATAGCTACCTTTTTTTAAAAATTAGACTTTCTATTGTGAGATAATTGTAGATTCAAATGTGGTTGTAATACAGAGAGATCCTATGTACACTTTGCCTAGTTCCCCCAACATTAACTTTTTCAGACCTGTACTGCAGCCTCCTAGGACACCCAGGATGTTGACGTTGACACAGTCAAGGTACAGGTCATCACCAGGATGATCACAGGCTCCGTGTATGGCCACACCCACCCCGCTTCTACCCTTGATCCCTCCTTGTCCCAGGGCAACCTCTAACTTGGTTTTGTCATTTTGTCATTTCAAGAAAGTTTTGCTGTATAACGAAGTGTAACTATTTGGGATTGGCTTTTTTCGCTCAGCATAATTCCCAGGAGGGTCCTCTAGGTTTTGTATGAATTGGTTGGTTTATTTTATTGCTGACTACTATTCCATGGTTTGGATGTGCCCTGTTTTCTTTAGAATTGTTTCTAATAGTGTTTAGTCACATGATTTATAGCAGCATAGTTTTATAGAAGATGTTTAAGATTGCTTGGTAACTTAGTCTTGGATTTTCTTTTAAAATTGAGAATAGGAGAAACAGTCACGAGTTAATATTTCAGAGGGCATCTGGGTGGCTCAGTCGGTTAAGCATCTGCCTTCAGTTCAGGTCATGATCCTGGGGTCCTGAGATCGAGCCCCTGTATTGGGCTGCTCAGTGTGGAGCCTGCTTCTCCCTCTCCCTGCCTGCTGCTCCCCCTGCTCGTGCTCTCTGTCAAATAAATGAATAAAATCTTTTAAAAAAAATATTTTGGGATAACTCAGAAGCTACACTGATACCAATTATAAACAGCAAATATGAATGTAACTTATTTAAGCCTATTCACGTTTTGAAAAAGCACTGTTATTTTAAAAAACTGAGTACTATAAATGGTTCTTGAAAGTCTGTAGTGGACATGATATGCTGAGTCCAACTAGTGGGGGCTTTAGGGTGAATTTATGTGACCATCTAATTTTAGAGTTAAAAATCAAACTGTGCTTACAAAAAGAATTACAGGGGGCACCTGGGTGACTCAGTCAGTTAGGTGTCTGCCTTCTGTTCAGGTCATGATATCATGGTCCTGAGATCGTCCCTAATCCGACTCTCTGCTCAGCGGAGAGTCTACTTCTCCCACTCCCTCTGCCAGTCGCCTTGCTCGGGCGCTCTCTTTCTCTCTCTCTCAAATAAATAAAATCTTAAACAATGGCAACAGCAACACAGTTACAGTCAAGGGTAGCATCATCGGTTCCTCAGAGAACCCAACTCCCAAAGCTCTCATCATCCCATTATCCCCCCGTTCTGCTTTCACTTACACATACCCTTCTTTGGAAAAAGCACAAAATACAAAAGTTCACCAAAATTCTGAAAAGTCTTTTGACTTTTGCTGTCTACCAAAAGTCTTTTGACTTGCAGAAAGCACTGAATGATAGGAGCGTTGACATTTGACATTACAAAGTCACTTTTCAGTAACATACTTTCCCGACTCCGGGTCGCGGGGAGGGAAAACCGGAAGAATAAGATGCCCACCCAGTCTGGAGCTGCGAGGTGCCCCGGACAAGGGTGAGCGTGCGCGCTGCTGCCCAGCGCCCTCCGGGACGTCCTTATTAAGAGAGGCTCTGCGGAGTGCAGTGCCCACTCCGCTCCAGATGTCGTGTTGGAGATGAGCTCTGCATTAGCGATTGTCTTTCCTCTCTGCCCAGTTCTGCCAAGACCCGTTAGTAATTTTCTCTTTGTCCCGTTCTGCAAAGGTTCCGACTCTGGTTTTGCTTTGAAAATCTCTTCCAGGTTCTAGAAGCTGCCTGAGTTCCTGGGCTCTGTGGTCCCCCTTCTCCACCTTCTCAGCCAACGACAGGCATCTCTCCGATCCTGCTGCGGGGACCATTTCTCTCTCTGAACTTCGTTTTGTGCTTATTTTTGTAATCACTCACCGGGAAAGGACATCTGTGTTGTTTCCAGTTTGGGGCTATTATGAATAAAGCTGCTATGAACATTCATGGCTAGGTTTGTGTGTGTGTGAACATAAGTCTCCACTTCTCTGGGATGGATGCCAGCGAGTGCAATTGCTACATCGAATACGGTAGCTGCCAAACTGTTTTCCAAAGCAGAGGCACACTTTACATTCCTACCAGCCGTGTGATCCAATTTCTCTGCGTTCTTGCCAGCATTTCCTATTGTCACTATTTTTTAATTTTTAGCTGTTCTGATAGATGTGTAGTGATACCTTATTGTGGTTTTTAATTTGCATTTCCCTAATGGCCAGAGATGTTGAACATCTTTTTATGTGCCTATTTGCAGTCTGTATATTCTCTTCACTGAAATGTGTCTTCATGTCTTTTACCCATATTCTAATTGGATTTTTTTTTGCTGTTGAGTTTGGAGAACTTTTCACACATTCTAGATGCTAGTTCTTTTTCAGATAGGTGGTTTGCAAATATTTTCTCCCAGTAGGTTTTTTTTTTTTCCTTTTCTTTAAACATTTATTTATTTTATTTAGAGAGTGAGAGTGTGAGCAGGGGGAGGGGCAGAGGGAGAGGTAGAGGAGCAGACTCCCCTCTGAGCACCAAGCCCCAAGCAGGGCTCAATTATATGACCCTGAGATCATAACCTGAGCTTAAAACAAGAAGAGGTCACTTAACCCACTGAGCCATCCAGGGCTCCAGCACTTTGTTTTTTTTCCTTAACAGGGCCTTTAGCAGCACAAATGTTTTAAATTCTAATTAAAATTGATAATTCTATTTATCAATTTTTCCTTCTATAGACGGTTTTCCCTTCATGTGTAAAAGCTCTCATAGGTCCCATAAATTTTCTCCTATGTTTTTGTCCTAAAAATTTTATAGTTTTGCATTTTTTAAAAAAAAGATTATTTATTTATTTATTTGACAGACAGAGATCACAAGTAGGCAGAGAGGCAGGGGGAGGCAGGCTCCCCGCTGAGCAGAGAGCCCGATAAGCCCTGGGATCATGACCCGAGCTGAAGGCAGAGGCTTAACCCACTGAGCCACCCAGGCGCCCCTATAGTTTTGCATTTAAGCCCATCATCCATTTTTGTATATTTTACAATTTGATGATTACTAAAAAAAAAGTTGATTTTTTAAATAAAGTATGAAATTTAACATGTCTTATGTCTTGCTTATTTTCCCTATATATTTAGTCTTCAAATTGGGTAGACTGAATCTTCTTTATTCTTTTTCAAAATTCCTTTACTTATTCTAGTTCCTTTGCCTTTCTATATAAATTTTAGAATAATCTTGTCTATGTCTACCAAAAAAATCTTGTTGAAGTTTGGATAGGAATTGTGTAAACCTATATATTGATTTTGGGAAAACTGAAATCTTTCCTATGAGTCTTCCAACCCATCATTATCATTTATTTAAATATTCTTTCATTTCTTTCTCAGTGTTCCAGTATAAAAGTTCTATATGTGTTTTGTTAGGTTTATACCTACTTTCATTTATTTGAATGATTGTAAATGATATTATATTTTTAACTTCAATGTCCAGGTGTTCATTGCTGGTATATAAAAATACAATTGATTTCAGTATGTTTCTGTTGTGTTCTGTAAGCTTGCTGGCCTCACCTCTTACTTCTATGACTTCCTTTGTAGATTTCTTGGGACTTTCTACAGACAATCATGTCATCTGCAAATAGAGTGTTTTATTTCTTTGTTTCTGATCTGGGTACCTTTTTTTCTTTTCTACACTTAATCACACTGGCTAAAATTTCCAGCACTGTGTTTGTAAAAATGGTGGGAATGGACGTACTTGCTGTGGACCTGAACATTCTTTCACTTTTAAGTAAAATATTATCCATAGGTTTTTTGGTAAATGTTATTTATTGAGTTGAGAAAGTTTCCTTCTATTACTATTTTTCTGAGTTTTTTTAAATCATGAAATGGTGTTTAATTTTGCCAATGTTACTTCTTCATTAGTCAATATGAGCATATGATTTTTCTTCTTTAGTCTTCTTGTGTCTTTAGGCAGATTACATTGATTAATATTTGCATATTGAAACAACCTTGAGTTCCTGGTATAAATCTTAATCATGACATATAATTGCTTTTATAGATTACTGAATTCTATTTGCTAATCTTTTGTTAAGGATTTTTTACATCTATATTCTTAAGGGATACTGGTCTGTACTTTCTTGGGACTGTCTTTATCTAGCTTGGGGATCATGGTAATGTTAGCTTAAGAAATCTTTCTGGTAAAGATTGTGCAGAATTCATGTTCATTTTTATTCAAGCTTTTGAAAAAATTTCCTAGTGAAAACACATGGGCCTGGAGATTTCTTTTTTGATAGTTTTAAAATTATGAGTTCACTTTCCTCAATAGTTTTAAGGTTGTTCAAGCGATCTACTTGATATTGGTGGGTTGTGGCCATTTGTGTTTTTCAAGAACTTGGTCCATTTCAACTAAGTTGTCACATAAATATTTGTGTTCACGACTTTCATAGTAGTGTTGTTCACAGCATTCCCTTAGTATCCTTTTGATTTCTGCAGAGTTTCAGTAATGTCCCCTGTTGCATTACTGATGTTGGTAATTTGTGTCTTCTTCCTTTTTTTTCCCCTTTGTCAGTCTTGCTAGAGATCTGTCAGTTTTATTGATTTTTTTTTTTAAAGAAAAGAATCAGCTTTTTGTTTCCCTGATTTTCTCTGCTGTTTTTCTGCTTTCAGTTTTATTGATTTATGCTCTCATCATTTTTATTTCCTTCCTTCTGCCTCTTTTGGATTTAGTGTGTTCTTTTTGTTCTAGATACTTGACAGAGGAGCTTACATGATTGATTTGAGACTTTTTCTCTTTTCTAATGTGTTCATGTAGTCTATAAAATTCCCTTTTGTCATTGCTTTAGCTGTTTGTCACAAAGTTTATGTTGCATTTCATTTCCATTCAGTTCAGTATATCTTAAAACTTCTCTTGCAACTTCCCCTTTGACCCATTGATTATTTAGAATGTTGTTTAGTTTTCAACTGTTTGGAGATGTTCCTGTTATTGATTTTCAGTTCTTTCTTTTCCTATTCATTTTCTAGTTTCCTTATGTTATTAATATCTAGTTTGATTCTGTCGTGGTGATAGAATATACTATTAATTAGTTTCTTTTCAATTTGATGAGGTTTGTTTGATGACTCATGTTGTGACCTTGACATATATTCTGAGGGCACTTCGGAAGAATGTCTTTCATCCATCCATCCATCCATCCATCCTTTTATTCAGTTAGTTAGTTGGTTTCTAGAACTACCTTAATTTTTTTAGGGTAGATCTAATGATGACCAATTCTCTTAGTTTTCCTACATCTGAGAATGACTTGACTTCCTCTTCATTCCTGTATATTTTCACCAGGTTATAATATTATGGGTTAATAGTTCTTTCTTTCAGCACTTGAAAATGTTATGTCATTTACCTCTGGTCTCATGTTTTCTGATTAGGAATCTGCTTACTTAAAATTGTTTTCCTTTTATAGACAGGGTCTTGTTTCTTTCTTCCTGCTTCCAATATTTTTTCTTTGTTTTTAGTTTTTGTAAGTTTGACTATACCGTGTCATAGGGTAGATTTCCTTGGGTTTATCTTGTTTGGGGTTGGTTCAGTTTTGGTGGCATTTTCAGGCATTATCTCTACGAGTACTTTTGTAGCCCTGCCCTTTCTTCCTCTTTCAAGATCCCAGTGAGACAATTGTTAGGTCCTTTGTTATAGTTTTACGTATTTCTGAGATTTTTTTCTGTTGATTTTTTTCCATTCTATTTTCTTTCTGTTGTTCAAATTGGGTGATTCCTATTGTTTGTTGATTCTTTCCTCTGTCTCCTCCATTCTACTTTAGGGCCCATCTGCTGTGTTTTTATTTGATACTGTATTTCTCAGTTCTAAGACCTCCATTTGGTTTCACTTCCTATCTTCCATTTCTTTGCTGAAATTTCCTATATATTCATTTTTCTAAGCGTGTTTCTAGTTGCTTCCTGAGTCATTTTATGATGGCTACTTTAAATCTTTGCCAGATCAGTCTAACATCTATGCATTCTTGCTGTTGTCCTCTACTGATTGTCTTTTCTCAAGTTGAGGTCTTTCTGATTCTTGATACAAGTGAGTTTTGATTGAAACTTAAATATTGGGGCACTACATTGTGAGAATCTGGATTTTATTTAAATGCTATGTTTTGGTAGGCCTGTTCTCACAACTTTGGAGCAGGGAATTGGGGTGTAGCCTCATTACTGCCAGATGGTAGTGAAAAGTCGAGGTGTTGACTCTGTTAATACAAAGGGAGAGGGCTTCCTCATCACTGCTGAGAAGGGTGGGAATTCTGGCTCCCCAGTAGTCTTTTGCTGATACTATTCTGGTTGGATGGGGTAAGGGAGCCTCACTACTGCCTCTTACATGGAGTCCAGTGACACTGTTGGGAGAGAGTGACCTCATCATCACTGAGCCATGGTAAGTATCCTGAATTTCCATGTCCTCCACTGATTATCACTTTACTGGAGAGGACTAGGGTTGCCTTGTTACTGCTTCATGGGGGCTCCCTATGTAGTTTCCACTGAAACTGCTGAGGGGGAATGCCTCATCACCTCCTGACGGGGATGCGAGTTCTGCCACCCAACTTCTCCTTTACTCTGGTAGAGAGTTTGGGATAAGGCTGGAAATCTGGGCTCTCTGTCTACATTTGTTTGTGGGGGTGAGAGTGGGGCTACGGTTCTTTCTGGGGTGTTTGGCTGAATTGGAGTGATTGTTTTTTTTTTTTTAATTTTATTTATTTATTTGAGAGAGATTGAGATTACAAGCAACGGGAGCAGTGGTGGGAAAGGGAGAAGCAGACTCCCTGCAGGGCAGGGAGCCTGTTGCAGGGCCTCAATCCCAGCTGGGATAGTGACCTGAGCGGAAGGTAGTTGCTTAACCGACTGAGTCAGCCAGGTGCCCCAAAGTGATTATTGTGTAAAAGTTTTCTGCCCTGCTAGGCTGCCCCTTTTCTTTTATTTAGAGAGAGCAGGCTTTGCTGGAGATTTTTTGTTTGTGTCCCTTGCCATTTCAAGATTGTTAGCTTTCTCAGCTCTAAGTTTGGGATATACGAGTGTATTAGTTTGCTAAGGGTCATATAGCAAAGTACTATAAACTGATTGGCTTTATCAACAGACTCAAAATTTTGGGTACCTTATCCAGGTAGCATAATATCTTCAATGAAATAAATTCATATTTTCCAAAATGACTTAATTATGTTGGGCCATTAAATCCTCTATTTTCTTTTTATTTTATTTTATTTATTTGACAGAGAGAGATCACAAGTAGGCAGAGAGACAGGCAGAGAGGCAGGCAGAGAGAGAGAGAGGAGGAAGCAGGCTCCCCGCTGAGCAGAGAGCCCGATGTGGGACTCGATCCCAGGACCCTGAGATCATGACCTGAGCCGAAGGCAGCGGCTTAACCCACTGAGCCACCCAGGCACCCCAAATCCTCTATTTTCTTAAGTACTCATATTTTTAATATTAAAAATAGTGACATAACTACGTGTATATTTCCCAAGCTCTGAGATGTTCCTGACTCATGTTTGTTTTTTAAACCACCGTGTTGAGATATGATTGACATACAAAGTGCTGTACATATTTAATGCCTATAATTTGATGAATTAGAAGATAAGTGTATGTCCATGAAACCACCATCACAACCTATATCATAAGCATATTTGTTTCCAAAAATTTTCTCCTATCTCATTTTTGTTATTTTAAGAGCTTCATGTGTGTATATGTATGCATGTGTGTGTATACGGCATACATGTACTTATATACACACACACACACACACACACATATATGTAGCAAACTTTGTATGTAGCAAACTTTGAAACCAAAGAGCTGTTTTAGCTTGGTTAGTCACAATTTTATCCATCAAAATCATTTGGGAATTACCCATCAAATAATTTATCTCAGCTAAGAGATATGTTTGGATTGGAAATAGTTTCAGCTCAAACAGTACTGACTTTTGGAAAATTTTCCCCAAGCTGGTGAAAATGAAGAATTTCAAAGCTTGTAATATTCTTGTTTTTAGAACTAAACAAAAACCCGAAAGAGATCATACCAAATGGGGAGAATGTTAACTCCATTCTTTTATAGTTTATCATCTTAAAGTATAAAATTCTCTGATGAAGACAGATCTATTGTGCATACCTCAAGTACAATATAGCATAGTCTTAGTATTGGCCCTTTGGCCTCATCTTCTATAATAATTTTTTAGGCAGTTCACCATATCTTTTAGGTAGTTCACCATAGAAGACCTATTTTTTAAAAGATTTATTTATTTATTTGAGAGAGAGAGAGAGAGGAAGCATGAGTCAGGGGGAGGGGTAAAGGGAAGGAGAGAATCCTCAAGCAGATTCTCCACCAACTGCGGAGCCCGAGGTGGGGCTCAATCTCAGGACCTGGAGACCATGACCTGAGCCAAAATCAAGAGTTGTCTGCTTAACCAACTGAGCCAGGCATCCCCATTACAAAAGACATATTGATGAAATAAATGAAAACTTATTTTGAGTTTCAACTCAAACTCTGTGTGTTTCATGCAAAGCCAATAAGTTTTATCTCTGATAGATTCTTCCATATCAATTCTATGTGAGTGAATCGTATTCAGGAAGCCACACCTCAGGGTTTTGTGACACAGCAGAGATCTTAGTGATCAGTTATCGACTGTCAGTGTCAAAATAAGTATGGTTTCCTCTAACCACTTAGGTCCTGGGGAATTTTATTTCCCCCCTCCTTGGCAGGCAAGGGAGGAAGAGATTCGGTTTAAATTGTCAATTTTGTAGCATCTATCCTAGGGTGCCTCCCCAAGAGAGTTTCCCTATGAGTTTCATCCTGGGACTCCTAGGACAGCAATTCTCTTATGAAGATGGTAATTCTCACCACGTTGAGATTCAGTATAGATCAATTTGGAGAGAATTGTCATTTTAACCCCTATCAAAATCCCAGCAGTCCTGTTTTTGCAACATCAGGAACCTGACAAACTAGTCCTAAAACTTATGTGGAAATACAAAGGGCCCCAAAACAACCAAAACAAACTTGTAGGGGCACCTGAGTGGCTCCATTGGTTAAGTGTCTACATTCAGCTCAGGTCATGATCTCAGGTCTCATGTCGGGCTCCCTGCTCAATGGGGAGCCTGTTTCTCCCTCTTCCTCTGCCCCCACTGCTCGAGCTTTCTCTCTTTCTATCCCCCCCCCACGAATAAATAAATAATATCTTAAAAAAAAAGAATCCTGTGAGTTGGAGGATTTACACTTTTCAATACCAAAACTTAGTACAAAGCCACAAGAATTAAGACTATGTAGTACAGGCCTAAGGATAGACAATGGGTAGATTCCAAGATAGACCAATGGAACAGAATTAAGAGTCCAGAGTATATATATTCTGTGTGTGTGTGTGTGTGTATTTATATTTATATTTACAGTTAACTAAGTTTTCAACAAAAGTACCAAGACAATTTGATGGGGGAAAGAATTTTTTCAACAAATGATTCCGGGACAATGGCAGCCATATTTGAAAAGCTGAATCTGGACTCCTACACCACACAATACAAAAACACTAACTCAAAATAGATCACAAACCTGATGTAAAACTTAAAATTATAAAACTTTCAGAAGAAAATATTTGTGATCTTGGGTTGGGCAAATATTTCTCAGATACAATGCCAAAAGCACAATCCATACAAGAAAAAAAATGAATTGTACTACGTCAAAATAAAAAACTTATGCACTTCAAAAGACACCATTAGGAAAATGAAAAGTAAGCCACAGACTCAGAGAAAATCTATGCAAATCTGATATCTCATAAAGGACTTAAATCCGAACTATATGAAGAATTCTTATCATTCAGTGAGAAGAGAAATAATTATAAGATGGACAAAAGATTTGAATAGACATGTCACGAAAAAATATGGTTAATAAGCCCACAAAAAGATGCTCAATGTGATTAGTCATTAGGGAAATGTAAATCAAAACTAGAATGCGCTTCACACACACTGAAACGACTATAATCAGAGAGAGAGGAACAAGTATGGGAGGGGATATGGAGACTTGGAATGCATCTACATTGCTAGCAGAAATGTAAAATGGTACAGCTACTTATGAAAACAGTTTGACAGTTTCTCTTAGAAGTTAAAAATGAATATACCATGTGACTCAGAAATTCTCCTCCCAGCAATTGGCTCAATGGAAATGAAAACATATCCACACACAGACTGGTAGGTAGATGCTCATAACAGCTTTATTTAGAATAGCCCCGGACTGGAAACAATAAATGTCCATCAACGGGTGAAATGGATAAACAAAATATGGTTTATTTGTACAACCAAATAGCAGGCAGCAAAACAAAAACAAAAACAAAAACAAAAAACTGATGCATGCTAAAATACAAACCACCAAAAATTACTAAATGAGAGAAGGCAGATGCAAACATCGACATATTATATGAATCCATTTGTAGGAAATGTTCAGGTAAATGTCAGAGACAGCAGGTTGGTGGCTGCCTGGGGTTGCACATGAGGAGAGGGGGTGACCGCAGATGGGCACAGAGATCTTTTTGGGGTGAGGGAAATGATCTCAAATTGGGTTGTGGTAGTCATTGCCCAACTTTGTAGATTTAGTGAAGTATCATTGAATTATACCCTTGGAAGTGAGTGAAATTTATGGCACGTAAATTATTTCTTAATAAAACTGCTAGTGATGAAATAGGTTTACTTTATATTATAGTGCCTAGCACATGGCCTTGCATAAATGATGGCATTGTTCTTTGAGGATATATTTTGTTTTCTGAGCTCAGACCTGTTGCCTCAGAGGACGAGGAGGGCAATAAGGACTAACAGCTAGCATTTCCCGAGTACTCTCTGTGTTCCAGACTCTTAACTGTTTTCTGTGTATTACCTCTTTCAACCCTCAACCATTTTTGGACACAGTATTATGACTGATCACAGATAAGGAAATGGAACCTTTCTGGAGGTCAAGGGGCCAAGGTATGGGGAGTCATTTGCCTCCAACAGATCTAAGCTATCCTAACCATCAAGAACCTTTCAGACCTAAGAATTTCTAGTCTGGTCAGGGGGCTAGCTAACAGCTCTGGGTACCTCCTCCACTCTACATGTGGCCCTGCTGAAGACTTCCCTGTTTGAAACCTCGTGATTCTGGATTACCTGGCAGTGCTGCTCTGTGATGAGATTGTTGGCCGCCATGACACTAATGGCCCACCTGACTCTGACTCATGTTTATTCTTGTTATAGGACTGACCCCTCTTGACCCATGTTGGAGGACAGTGATGAGTGGCAGCTTCTGAACGCTGTCAGGGTGACTTCTGTGACTCGGGCCGATATTCTGGCCTCACCTCTGCCCTGAGAGTTCCCTGGAGGTCATGAAAACCTTCCCTCAGGATTTGCCCTCAGCCAGGACTCAGTAGGCCCATAGTCCATTCACTGTCATCCCTGGGCCACGGGGCAACCTCGTTAGAGGAGGGAAGAACCTTCTATTAGTTTAAATATTTTATCCTTTAGAGTTTAGCTCCTGGTGACACTCTAGGCTACAGAGTTGGAAGTGTCGGGCACCATTTCAGTTGCTAACGGGGCTTTAAGTCCTTGGGCCCAAATCCCTCATACACTTTCTACCATATTGCTCAAGTCCTAGGATTCTCGGGGCTTCATTTGCTCTGACCATGAAGCACCGTGGCTAATGTTCTGTATCAGAGTCCTACTAGACATAGTTGAAACATAAAAAGGAATGTGTACTCAGACAGACAGTCCTGTGTGAGCTGAAGGAATAGTGAAGGTCCCCCTCACATCCATCAGGTTTCAGACAAACTTTTATAGTCTGTACACTCTTGTGCAGCTGACAATTTCATACGTCTTGTGTTTTGTCATTTCCATAAACTGCCTCAAATTTGCTCTATTCGTTTTCTTTGCTGAAGGTATCGCCCTCCCCCACTGCCATATTTGGATTCAATTGTCCCATCAATCACTACTTACCAAATGCCTCCCATGACCAGGACCTGTGCTAGGAGAACAGGGGAGACAGGGTAGCCTAAGAGGACTCTTCTCTTCTAGGATCTTTCGGGCCCATTGGAGAGACAGGAGGCACATAGATGGAGAGAAAATTGATATTAGTGCAGATGGTGGAATGGGGAAGAGATAACCCCATACCACTGTTGAAATTCTAATTCTAGATTGCTTGGGCCAGGGTAACCGTGGGTGAGGCCTAGCAGGGACCTGGACAAACCCCCTGCCACGGAGGCCCTCTAATGAGGCAGCCTCTAGGATGCTTGGCTCTGGTGGTTCTCCCAGAGTGAGACCTGGCTGGGGCTGCCTCTCGGGGGCTGGTAAGTGGGTGACTCCAAGCTCCACGAAGCCAGAGCAGCAGTCAACAGACAATCCAGACTTGTCTTGACTGACATTGAGGGTTACCTCTGATTATCCAGCAGCCCACCTTCCCTCCTGCAAATATGCTGAATTCCCAGGCCAGTTAATATGCTCCTGAGTAACTGAGAAGTTAAAGTATATATTGAAGCTATTATGAGGCAAAAGTTAACTCAGGTCTCACTTCTTCCTTGAGCCAAATTCCAGTGTTAGATGGCCTCCGGGGTCTTTCCCCGGTTTTCTTTCCTTCTCCTCCTTCTGTCATGTTATAGCTAAATCATGGGCTAACATGGCTTTTGGAGAAGGGAGGAGGCTATAACTGGTATCCTTTGGTCTCTGGAGGGTGGGAGTGGCCAAGGAGGAGCCAGAGAGTGCGGTGGAGGGGTGGGGGGGTGGGGGGCCTTGCTCCTTCCCTGCTCTCAGCAGGCAAACAGAGCTGGCTTGCTTTTTATCTTGATCATATCTATGCTAGGCTTTAGCATTTGATTCCTTTTGAACAATGAATCCTGCTGTTAAGCAAAAAAATACTGAAAACTACTGTTTTAAGAAAGCCCGTATTAAGTGCAATGCTGAACTAGTGATTTAAAAGAAGTTTGCTTAGGGACTTGAAATAATAATCCAGAGGAGCAAATTCCCTGTTAGTCCTGGACGTGCTCCAAGTTCATGCTCTCTTGACTCTGCGAAGTTCTATGAACACTGTAGCTAGATCTTTATTTCAGCACACAGTTTTTAATCATGTCTCCAGCCTGAGAAGAATGAAGTGGCATTCAGATTTAGGGGATTGTAAAGATACATGTATTTAAGCTTTTGCATTGTTTGCATTTGCATTACGGATACAAAGCTTTTAGAATTGTTTCTGGAACGCCCTTTTCCTAACACATACTTTTTTTCTTCCCATCTTCTAAAGATAACACTGAAAAATATTTTGCATCCAGGCTAGAAATTATTAAAAAGTTTTAAAGCGCCATAACTTGTTATTTTTCTCATATAGACTTTTTTGTGTACACTGAAGACTTTTTACCCCTCAGATGTTTTGTCATGAAACAGGGTTTCTGTGGATAAGCCTTGCTCACCATCTGCTTGCTTACAAAAGGTGATAGCTGGGAAGTAGGAAGAGCTGGAGCCAATAATTAAAAGCCAGGCATCTCTGACTCCCTTGATTACCCTGATTCTAGAAGTTTCTTAACAGCTGGATTCCCAGAAACAAGGATTCTAGCCTTGCTGACTTCACAGGCTTGTTTTGAGTTGGAATGGATATTGCTGTGTGAAGGCTTTCTTCAAATATCAAGAGCTGTACACGGTCCCATCTCCTAAAGGGAACGGGGCTCTGCATTTCTCGCATGACAATGATACTTATCTAGACATCTTGACTTCATCTTTCAGTATGTTGAGATTTAGTCTTTTCGAAGAGAAAAAGAAAACCGTAAAAGCTGTAGGACTTACCTTGAGTGACTATAGAGGGATTTTTCATAATCTTTATATAAATGTCATTTTTAAAGAAAGAATGGATTGTCATGCTTACATGCTTGTAACTTGAATTTTATTGTCCACTACCATGCTATTACTGTTGTATACAGATTTGGCATTTATGTTTTCAGTCCACAGAATTTTGTATTCCTTTATTATATTAACAACAGAGGTATTACAGAGAAGAATGTCACAATAGTAATGTTTTATATCTTCTTGATCTTGTTCATGTCCATGAAGTAGTTAACATTAACAGGAAAGCTTTAATCTCTGGCTGGCACATATATGTTAAGTGTGTAAATAGCTTGTTCCATGTCTCATTGTGTTAAAACAGAGACATTACAAGGATGAACGCGAAACCAGTAAAGCTGTACTGTTTTTTTTTTTTCCTAAAAGAAATTTTAGGATGTTGACATAGCTCAAAATAATGTCTTTTCATTCTTAAAAATCCTCGAGTTTCCAGACCTAGAACAAGTGAGCTGTGCTCGATGCGTTGGTATTTGGAAGGCGGCATTCTCTTTTCCTCATTTTGTGTTATTACAGACGAAATGCGTTTTCAGTATACACGATTCAAGTGGGGGAAAAGCCCCATATTGAATTCCACAATATTCCTTAGACGGGGAAACAAATCTCTTTTGGAGTAGTCAACGTTTATTTTCTCATTACTCTGCAGCCAAACAATTTACTATGTAAATGTAGAAATACAAACAGCTTTATCGAACAAAATATTTTCTAGCTGCCTAACAGAAATGATTTCTTAAGAAAACAGAACAAAATTTCTCAGTTTCATTATTCAGCTTTGTAAATATTTTGCCAGAGCTTTTTTTTCTTGGGGTGGGGGAAGCAAATAAAAGAGTTTAAAAGCTCATACGTGTCTATTTTGTTTTAGCTTGGTGTATTTATTAAGAGTAAATTCTGTATGTCTTTGCAGTTCATCAATATGCGTATTTAGAAGTTTCTCAAATTCTTTTGCTCGTTTCTCTTCCTCCAGAAGGAAATGCTGTGCAGCCAGAGAGGCTGGGAAGACTATATCTGGGGGAGACTAAAGACAGAAAGAAATGTTAGATGAGGAAACACAAAGCCTTCTAAACCTTCCTGTTTCCAGACGCGCTTCATCCCTGGCATGGTCGAAGGGCAACTCTCAGGGAGATAATCCACGCTAAACTCTCCCTGCTTTTGTAATCCAGGGACTGCTCGGGAAATCCTGACGGAACGAAAACATCACAGCACCATTATATTCCAAAGCTCTAGAAACGAATATTACTGTGTCCAACTGCAAAAGCAGGGACAACATGGAACTTGCCTGAAACATACTTGACCAATTTGTCAAACCGAGGTTACTCACCTGAAAATAGGCAACTCCAAAAAGCTAAAATGAATTTATAGTAAACTTGGGCAAGGAAAGCTTAATAGGAAAAAAAAAAAAAAAAAAAAAAAATTAAGGACTAGAGGAAAAAGGGAGCTAACTGCTGTCTGGAGTTGGCCAGGTGGGGAGGGCCGGCAGCATGGTGCATGTTGCCGTACGAGAAGCTTCCTCGTGGGGAAGGCCCTAGTGCTGGAACGCAGCTCATTTGTCTGATTAGAGCTGACAAAGCCTCAGTCGTGAGCGCCCAGTTACACACTTTGTGGTAATATGGGAGTGTTCATTTGATTCTTTGTGACCTGTGAAGTCCTAATTTATACCAAATGACTTAGCAGATCCCACACTAGAGGAGTCTCTGATAGAAAAAAATTGCCTTGTGTAGCCTCTGGTGAGTTTAGTAGGCAAGTTGCATTGAAGGCCCTTAAGATTCTGCAACAAGGCCAGAGAACTCTATACTATTTGTAAAACAGTTCCTGTAATGCTGCTGAGCCCTGGTTGAGGTAGAGCATCTAAGAAGTGGGTAGGATGACTGGATCAAGCTCTGTCCTTAGCCACTCAGTGGAAATTACAGATGGGTCCAATGGTGCGGTCTGCCTTTTGCCAAGGTTAAGTTAGCTAGCTGTTGCTATTGAGTATCTCATCTGCTTGCAACAAAGACCAAAGCTGAGGAATTCCTAACAGGGCAGCATCTCTCAAGGACACCAACAAGCCTCTTGGCAATCAGTTCACACAGGGTCCCTTACACCTTGGAAAGGGCAATGTTTCATCCTTATCAGCACTGACATGTATTCTATGGGTTTGCCTTTCCTGCCCAAAGGGCCTTGGCCTTGACCACTACCTGAGAGCTCACAGACAGACCGATTTACTGATGTGGGATCCTGATTAATACTAAAGGAACCTAATTTGCAGCAGAGCAGTATGTCAGTGGGGCATGACATTGGCATTCATTGGGCTTCCTGCATACAACACCCTCTAGAGGATGCTAGCCTGATAGACTTCTTGAAGGCAGGGCTGGGACATCAGCTGGGAAATTATACCCTGTGAGGATGGGGTACCCTTCTCCGGGATATGGTGTAGACAGTCAACCAATGGCTATTACACACTACTGTGTTTCCAACAGGTAGAACACAGGAATCTGGGAACAGAAGGGAAGATGGAGGAATGGCTCCACTCTCTGTCATTTCTGTTGACCCACTTGGAGAATTTGGACCTTCTGTCTTTGTATCTTGAGTATCGAGGTGGTTGGTCTCAGAGAGGAAAATGCCTCCAACAAGAGACCTATAAGACTCTCACTAAACTTAAAGCACTAGCCACCACCTAGCCACCTTGGGCACCTCATTCCAACAAGATCAGAGGCTCAGAAAAGAGGTACTACCCCAGCAGAGGTACCTGGCCCTAATCACCACAGAGACTACTGCTACATGGGGCACCTGCGCGCTCAGTCCATCAAGCGTCTGCCTTCGGCTCAGGTCATAATCCTGGGGTCCTGGGATTGAGCCCCACATTGGGCTCCCTGCTCAGCGGGGAGTCTGCTTCTCCCTCTCCCTCTGCTGCTTCCCCTGCTTGTGGGTATGTGCTCTCTCTCTCTCTCTCTCTTTTTGTCAAATAAGTAATGAAAATGTTAAATAAAAAAGACTATTGCTACATAACAGAGGTTGTAAGGAACATGTCTGATATTCAAATGAGCCACTGAGATTTCTTTTAATACCCTCGTGCCTACTCTTAACTGTTTAAGTAGCCACATCCTGGCAAGGGCATGGGCGTCTAGAATGGGTGAAGAGATGATGACTAGCAGTCAAGTCCTTGAGACCAGTTGCAGCATCAAGGCCTGTATTGTGTTGCACTAACCCTCCTCTTGAGCCTTTCCCAGAAATTACGGCCAGCCAGAAGCTTGGAGAAGGTAGGCCGGAATGGAATGAACAACAGGAAGAGAATATGATCTGAGCGGTTCAAGAGGCAGATGGTAGCAGAAGCTGTTGGTGCCCTATGAGGATTCCCTTCAGTGGGCTAGTACATCCATTCCCCAGCTACTGGGGGTGTTGGTTCTCTGGACACCTACCCTCAGCTGGGCTGGAGCCTCCTGCCTCATCCAAGAAGTTGCAGTAGCTCCTTCAGCCCATTCCCTCTCCTCCCAGAAGCAAGGACTGATGGACACAAGGCCCGGAACGCCTGACTTCCTGTCACCAAGGAAACCTACTCTGTCATGCAATTCATGCTCCAAGCTCCTGGTGAGACCAGGCCAAGTTAACTTCTTGCTGAGACCTCACCCTTGTTTAGCTTTTCTCCCCGCCCTTAGACTGCTTCCCTGACTCTCCTTCTGTCAAGAATACTACCTTCAGTAAATCACTTTCATAAGAATCTCCATCTCAGATTCCAGGAAACCTGATCTCAGATGGATGACTTCCTAACTTCTGGCTTGAATGATGAGTGGGTGACATCAATGCCATTTACTGAGAAAAAATAAAACAGTAAAAGGGGCCCATTAGGGTGAAGGTCTTACTTATTTTCGATTCCCCAGGTTCTAGCACAGATTTGGGCACAGAGTATATTTTAAATATACAAAGTTTTTAATTAATATATGAATGGAGTAAGTGCTTTTGATTTTGAATAATGCTGAATTAGAGGTGACTTGGGACTCAGACAGATTGTCATATAGAAGATGCAATAGGTCATCAGTCCAGATCTCAAAAGATAGGTCTGGATCAGAGATATTTCAAAGTTATAGATAATTAAAGCCCTGAGTCTGATTGAAATCATTCAAGACATGCAAATAAAAAAATCCGTTCAAAAATGGGATCTTGGAGAGAACTTCATTTCAGGCGCCCATCCCATGTTCATGTTCTCGACCTTGTCAGCAATGATAACCGTATTGTGTATTAATGGAGATTTTCAGCAACCCGTCTGCTACCTTCCAGCTTAGTCTAGTATCCCCACTTTCTCACGTCACTCATCCCCTTCTAACTCTGCTTATATTCCAGATCCATCCTTACAACCATTCAGAAACTTGTCCCCCATCCTCCCCGCCCCCTGCCCGTATCCTGTCTCTGTCCTAGGGACTGGGTAAAACCCAGGCCTAAATAAACAGCCTGAGCAATGCCTGCATCTGAGGGGCAGGTAGATGGGCGGGTGGGGGTTTATATCACTGCAGGGACTGATTCCACTTGAAGTTCATGACCGCAAATGTCAGATGGTTAGTTAACACTGCCTGACTGTCCTACTGCCCTTCCCTGGGATATTCACTTTCTCACTCATTACCTGGTGCCTCCTTCTCAGGAGGGAGCTCCCTCACCTCTCCACGCCCTTTTGCACCTCTAGCCATATTTTAGGCCATACTCAGTTTCAGAGACTCTTACTTCTAGCTCTACTGTGGATTCTATTTCTTCGTATCTTGTTGATGGCTGTTTCTGCAAATAAGCCTTGTTGCTCATGGGTCCCACCTCCTTTGCCATCAGTTTTTCCTCCTCTCCTTCAAGGTTCCCATTGAACCACTAAGTGTTATGGTCTGAGGCTTTGTCTTGGGACAGTTTCCCCATTTATACCCTGCAAAGTATTCTCATCCAGCCCTACAGATTTCAATGCCAGCCACATGCTGATTACTCCCATACTTTGTTTCCAGCTCTGATCTCTTGCTGGAATACCAGAGTCCCATATCCCAACACCTATCTGATATCCCCATCGCATGACTAATAAACACATTGAATGCAGGGCCCTGTCTAGAAATCATGGCTTTATCCTCTCACCCCGCTCCTCCCCCTTGTGTTTCATGTCTGCACGTGGCACTAGCATCCACCCGGTGCTCAGGATGCCATCCTAGGAGTCATCTCAGAGTCCCCTCTTTCCCTCACCTCCCAGAGCCAACCCCCTGTCAGTCTGATGTGTTCTCCACCCCATTTCCCAGATCCCAGATGTTTCTCTCTCTCCACCGTAGCCAAGCCAGCACCATCATCTCTTGCCTTGACTACTGAAATAGCCTGAAAATTGTTCTCCCCATTCCTACATTTGCCCCTCTATAATTTATTATTAATTTGGCAATCAAAAGGGTCTTCTTAAAAGATATTTTAAAAACAAAACTCAAAGTCCTTCCCTTGGCCTATAGTCTCTACAGATCTTTTCTTCTGAATACTTCTCTGTCCCCATTTCATTCCATCCTCTCTCTCCTCCTAGGTCCAGACTCTTCCACCTGCTCCTTGACTGGTTCTCAAACTTAACAAACTTGATCGTGCCTTACGGATCTGCACCAGGGACTCCCTCTGCCTGCAGACCTCCTCCTCCAGATCTTTGGATCATTTGTTGTTGTTGTTGTTGTTAATTTAGGTCTCAACTTAATTTAGGTCCCCTCAGTGTCCCCTCTGCATTTTCCAGGTCATGTAACTGAAAGTAATCTTTCACACTCCTGTTACTTTCTGTCACATCACTGGCTTCTCTTTTTGTCATACAATTTATCACTATTGGATTTTTTTTTTTTATATTCCTTTGTTTCCAGTCCTTAATTGTCCCCACCCTTTTTTGAGGTAAAATGCACATCAAATAAAACCAAATGAATCACTCAGTGGCCTTTACAATTTACACTCACAATGTTATGGAACAACCATCTCTTTCTGGTTCCAAAATAGTTTTATCCTCCTGACAGGAAACTCAACCCATTAAGCCACTGATCCCCATTCCCCATGCCCCTTGCCGCCCTTGGTAACCACCAATCTGCATCCTGTTTCTATGATTCACCTATTCTCAGCCCTTCATATAGGTGGAATCATAAAATATATGATCTTTGGGACCTATTGCTCTTGCTTAGCCTTGTGTTTTGGGGGTTCATCCAACACATTGTAGTATGTATCACTACTTCACTCCTTTTTATGGCTGAATAGTATTCCACTGTGTCTGGGACACTATTTGTTAATTCATTCATCCATTTTTTGGTGGGGGTGGGGTGGGGCATTCCTCTCTTTTGCCAGACTGTAGACCTGTCTGTCTCATCAAAGATGTGTTTAGAACAGAACCTGCCATACACTTCATGCTTATAATATATGTGTATTTTATGCCTGAATGATGAACATTAATATTTAAGGGAGATATATAGGAGGCAGAAGCTTGGAAGCAGACTGGGAAAAAGGAATTCGAAAGACAACAGGGAAATCAGTGAAGAATAGGGTCATAGAAGCCAGAGGACATGAGAATTTTAAGAAAAAAAGATGAAGAAGAGTTCTTAAAGGCATATTTAATTAGCAGCTAGAAGGTTCCTCATGGTCTTGGAAGGAACAGAATTGACATAGAAATTAAAATACAGAAGTGTGTGTTGGGGGGAGGAACCACTGGACCCAGAAGAGTGGACTGGGCTGTGTCTTTCAGGGAACATCACAGATTAAGTTCTCCATGCCCAGACTTAAAACAGTAGAGAATTTTCTTTCCTGGTGACTGTGGAGCTAGGAATTTCCTCAAAGGATTAACACGGAATTTTAGAGACAGAAGAAAGCCTAGTGCTTATTAAGTTAATAAAACAGATGATCTCATATGCTTTCTATGTGCCTACTAGTGCCACACCCTATTTTAGGTGCAGGGGTTACAATGGTAAACAAAGAAAAAATCCCTACTTTCATGGAGCTTAAATTCTAAAGGAGGAAGGCAAACACACAAGCAGATGTAAAATGGTTTATGGTGAAGTGCTATGAACAAAACAAAAACCAGGACAAGGGGTCAGGGAATAAAGAGGGAGGTGCTCTGGTTGGTTGGTTGCCCAGGCCCCTCGGATGAGGTGATAGTTGAGAAGAAACCAACGATCCTACAATGCCAACAACTGCTGACATTAGAACATTTAGCAATTCATCATGTTTGCTTTCCCTGGGATAATGCTTACTTTGGAGTCCTTAAAGGTCCAAATTTTGTTGATACAGAATTTGCTAAATCCCCTTAGTGGTTCCCGTAGCTTAAATCAGGAAATTTATTTCAGTTACTTTGTCGATATGAGATTTTATTCTGTTCAAATAATTCTGGCATTTCAAGGCTTCAAGGGTTAATGGTTTTAAGTCTTCTCTTTCCACCAGAGCTTAAATCTTACTTCCAAAAGAAGGGGATAGATTCCAGAAAAGCAGAAAAATACTCATGGGATAGCCATCCAGTTTAAACATTTTCTGTTGTAGCCAATGTTTATAATTTGTATCCAATATGAGTATACCATGGAGAGGTGCTGAAAAATTACATAATATATTTTGAATACAAGTGAATGCAATTGGTAAGAGTAATACTAGTTACTTTCTGAGGTAAATACTTACTTTAAGAAACCCCGTGAATATTATGTTCAAGAAATTAAATAATAAGGCAGAAAATTTCAGCACAGAACTAGAAAATGTAAAAAAAGAATCAAACGAAAATTCAAGACTTGAAAAATAAAAGACTGAAATCAACCTACCGGAGACCATTTTCTTGAGACAGGGAGAGTGGCTCTTTTATGTATAGAAACCAATGCAGAAAGTCAAGGAAAATGAAGAAACATAAGAATATGAAATTAAGAACATTTTCCCCCTGTTTTATGAGGTCAGCATAATGCTGACAAGGACAGCAAAGGAATATTACAGGCTAATTTCTCTAGTGAACACAAAGCAAAAATTCTAAGCCAATATGAACAGACCAAATACAGTAATCAAGTGGAGTTTATTCCAAAAATTCAAAGTTGGGTTAACAAGCAAAGAGGAGGGGAAAAATTATATGGTTTATAATTCAAAGTTGGGTTAACAAGAAAAGCAGAGGAGAAAAAGTATATGGTTTATTTTATTTTTTTTTCGGTCATTTCAAAAGCAGTAGTAAAAGCATTTGATAAAATTCCATATTAATTCATGAACAAAGTTCACAATCTAGGAATAAAAGGGAATTTCCATAATCTTTTCAAAGGAATCTATAAAATACCTATAGAAATATCATACATAATGGTGGACTACTGAAAGCTTTCTCTTTCAACTGCGAATGAGAGAAGGATACTGTCTGTACCACTGCTCCTACTCAACATTTACTGGAGGAGGCCTTAGTATAATAAAGCAAGAAAAAGAGAAAAAAGGTATAAAGATATGAAAGTAGAAAACAAACTGTCATTAGTTTGATTCTGGATACAGAAAATTCAATAGCATCTACAGGAATGGAAAACATGTGCAAATTCAATTGAATATTTTCATGGGAAAAGGGTTTGATAATACTACCTTGCACCATATGCAAAAATTGATTTCTGGTATAAATGTAAATATGAAAGGTAAAGAGCCAAAGGTTCTAGAAGAAAATATTTTTATAACTTTGAGACAAACAGTTTTAAATAGGATACCAAAAATGTTAACCACAGAAGTTTGAGCGTATAAAAATTAGAAACTTCTGGTTACCAAAAGATGTTATTAAGTGAAGAAACAAGTAAGAGTAGGAGAAGATATCTAAAATTTATATAACCAACAAAGGGCTTATATCCAGAATATAGAAGGAACTCCTACAAATCAATGAGAATAAAGGTGGTCCAACAGGAAGCTGGGAAAGGAAATTGAACAGACATTTTACAAAGGAGAATATAAAAATGGCCAGTAAATACATGAAAAGGAGCTCAGCTTCATTATTCACCAGATATATAACTAAAACCACAATAGGAAGTTACCACACACTGACCAGGAAAACTAAAATTAAAAAGACTAATAATACCAAGTGTTGGAAAGAATATATAATAGGAACACTCATATACTACTTATTGGGGTATTAACTGGCTCAAACAATTAGGAAAACAGTTTTGCATTCCCTCCTAAAACTGACCTTACGAATATCCCCTGACCTAGCAATTTCACTCTTGGGAATATGCCCAATGGAAATGTGTACACATGTGTGCCAAAAACACATATGAGAATGTGTTTAGCGGTATTATTTGTAATATTCTCAAGCAGGATATAACTCAAATGCATGCCAACAGCAAAATGGATAAATTGTAGTCTTCTCCCACGTAGCATTTATGTACAATGGACTACTATAGCGAAACAAAAATAGATCAACTACAGCCATAGAAAACAATGTGGATGATGGACCTCAGAAGTAATGTTGAGTAAAAGAAGCCAGACATAAAGAACACATATAGTATGATACCATTTACATAAAATTTACAAATGGCCACAACTAATTTGTGACATTGAGAGTCAGGGTGGTGTTTACCTTAGGAGCAAATGGAAGGGGTGACTGGAAGGGAATGCGAGAGGCGCTTCCCGAGTGTCACCAATGTTCTGTTTGTTACTTGCATGCTAATTACACGGATGTTCCCTCTGTGATAACTCATCAAGCTGAACAATTCTGATTGTGAGTATTTCTGTATGTATGTCAGAGTCAATAAAAAGAATTTTTTTTTTTTTTTTAAACAGGCATAAAAGGACTCTTGGGTGGCTCAGACGGTTAAGTGTGTGCCTCTGGCTCAGGTCATGATCCCAGGGTCCTGGGATCGAGTCCCACATCGGTTCCCACCTCAGCAGAGTCTGTTTCTCCCTCTTTCTCTACCTCTCCCCCTGCTTGTGCTCTCTTTCTCTCTCTCTCAAATGAATAAATAAAATATCTAAAAAAGAAAAAAATTTAAAAAGAAAAAAAATAAAACAGACATAAAAGATCATTTTTTGCTCTTTAAAATAGGCAGATCATTGAGGGCTCATGCAGTGTCAAAGGATGAGTCCTAAGCATTTGAATTTTTAAAAATTTGAATTTTTAAAATTTTAAAATTTTCACCAGTAATTCTGGCCTGCACTCGAGGGTAATAGCCAGAGACAGAAACACTTCATGGAGCATTATGGATCTCTTTTCCTTCTAAGGAAAGGCATGGCCAGATGACTCGCAGACCCACCTCGGAGTCCAATCCGGAGCAACTTTTTTTTTTTTTTTTTAATGTGTACATCAGTATATAGGTATCAGTGTAAGAGTAATCACTCCCTAAAGGAAAAAAATAAGCCACTCACCAGTGGGAACACTTCGTCGTCACTAACCAGGGGACTTGTCATTTCTTTGGTTTGAAATGGCAAAGGTGGCAGAGGAGGTGTCACACTTCTGTTTGGCTCTCGATCTTGGCTAAGTCTAGAAGAGAAGGATGGTCCTCGTTTACTGCTACACCAAGGACACTGCTTATTCTCGCGGCTAAGGTAGTTTCTCTGATGTCTAAAGGTGGTGGCTGGGCGGGGGGAAGCACAAAAACTTTGGGCTTCTTATCTCGGTATCTCTTTGAAAATCATCTTCCTGATGAGTCATTTCTAATGATTAATAGTGAACCGGAAACTTGGTAATTGTTAAAAATATTCTTCTATTCTTATTCCCTGGATTGCATCCCTTTCTGTGTTTTACTTTTGGGTCTCTTTGCCATTTAATTCAATAACATGATACCCAATTTGGGAAGAATCTAAGAACAGCTCACACTGCTGCCCTTGATGATTCTAAATAATCCTCTTTTTGTATTCTCTATTTCACTTAACCTTGCTGGCTTTCTTAACAGAATTATGCTGCTTTTTTTTTTTTTAATGCTAAACTAAGTCCTTGTACAATAATTCTAATTTCTACAGGGCTTAATAATTTGCATCATTTTGCTGTGCCTGGGTGGCTCAGTCAGTTAGGTGCCTTCAGCTCAGGTCAGGATCCGGGGGTCCTGGGATCGAGTCCTGAGCTGGGCTTTCTGCTCAGCAAGAAGTCTGCTTTCCCCTCTGCCCTCCCTCCTGCTCATGCATTTTCTCTATTTCTCTCAATAAAACCATAAAAAAACATTTTTTCAATTTGTATTATCTCCTAAATTCTTCCACACTTAGTAGTTTTATGACCTTGACCTTGAGCAGGAAATTATGTCTTTCTGTGACTTCAATTTTTTCTTTGATAAAAAGTGGGTTGTTGGGAGAAATGAACTTCACAATTGGGATGAAAGGTACCGTACAGAATTGGTTGTTTGTACTAAAATAGAAGGTAGAAGGTAGAAGACTGAATAAAAAACCAGTGAGATTTTAAATTTTGGTATGCTGACTAAACAAAGGAAGAACAAAGCAAAAAAACCGAACCAATTTCCCATAAAATTTTACATAAAGAGGTCCTAACAGTACAAGCTACTTGGGACCAAATAAATGTCTTTCTGAACATTAATTCATGAAATTGGGGTTGAAATTCAATCAAAATCATCAAAGCCCATGAAAACATAAGAATCCCTTCAACTTAAGATTATTTATTCATTTTTACTGATTATTCAAATTCTCCACAGGTATTGATTTACCATTTTCAAAGCCTTCATATTTTAATTTTCTGCAGTTGCAAAAAATTCACATTTCTGTTCTCTGTTCTTATCCAAAGACTATCTGTCTATACAGGCTTGTTTCCTATCATGTAAACATTCTCAAAGTGGTGCATACAAGTAACAATAAAAGTTAAGTGAGACATCTGTAAATTAGGACATAAAAACAAACACAACATGTTTTCCATTTTTACTGATCTTGAAATATATCCTTTTTAAAATCCATTCTTCCAAACCATAATTACCATGGAAACAGAACAGCAAATTAAACTGAAATAACGTGGTTTATGATGTGCATGCTAAGATGAAACAGCCCACAATTCGGATAGAATTATAACAATTGTAGGGTACATCTGCACAGAGTCTGCAGTCGAACCTTTTAACTGAGTGAGGGTAACATCTACACGTCAAAGCACAGTGGGAAAAATAAGATAATTATAGAAGGGACTCAAGAAATATATATCTCTTCATAATCTCAATTATACAAAGATTTCAGGGAAAGTATTTGTCCTAAATATTCTATAGAAGTATCTCAATGACCCCTTTTGCTTTGGATGTATCGATACAGTTTTACAGTGTTAATTCCTGAAACTTATAGGTGAACATGCGTTTTACTGTAAGATCCATAAAATATAGAGATTGAAAGGAAAGTCTACATTATGGAGTAAAATCCTTTTGTTTTAAGTCGTCTTTATATCTGAAAAGTTCTTCTAAAATGCAGCTATTCAAATACTTCATAAAACCGTCTTGCAAAAATGCTCAGTCTATCAGTTTAAAAGCTATCTTAAAAGTTATTTCTGAAGGCTTTTATTTCCTTCTCACAAGCTGGTCTTTTCAGTTTGCTTTTCCATAGGCCCTTGTCCCAGGCCTCTGCCTGCTTAGGCCAGGAGGGCAGGACCCAGTTGTTGGTGGGAGCAGAGCTCTGCCTCTGAGGCCATGGTGTCAGCTGTGCACAGTTTTCAGAGTTGTCTGACTGGACATCTGTTCCTGGTCCTCTGTTAGTTTTCCCTGGGCTACAGGATAATATTCTTAGCATGAACAGGTTCCCTTCACAAGTGCTAATTTGCCTGCTTCCAACCTTGCCTTCTAGCACTCCACGTGATGCTCCCCGTTCCACGAACTACTCATTATTTCCTGGCCCACGACTGTTCAGCCTGCTATGTTTTGCTCCTTATTCAGTAACGCCTTGGTACAAAATTTTCTCAACTTACTTTTTTGGCTTCTGGATGACTATTCCTCCCTTGACAAGGGATTCTGTGAGAGTGGTTATGACAAACCCACCAACTTTGGTTTTCTTAATATTAGAATCTTTTTATTTCTTAACTAGATTTGAAGCAATTTTAATGATTAATATTTATGATCACTAAACTCTCTCCAGTGCATGATGTAACCTTTAAAACTTTACATTAACTTTTAAGTATGTATTGTATATAGAGATGAAGCCCCTTTTATTACAAAATTGAGGTGTCATTAAAATTGGTCATGTTAATCACTCTGGATACGGCTATTCAAAATTAGCTTGTAAATTACCCTTAAAATTCAAAACTCTAACTTTTAAAAACTTTAAAAATATTCAATACCTCCTCACCAAATTCAATTATATCTTATTCATAATTTTTTAAAGTGCTGAATAACTTTCTTATCAGAAAGCAAATCTTTTGGAATATCCTAAAATGCTTTGCATTTTAAGTGGATGAGCATGAAGAACTTCTTATTCTAATAGGAATGAAAAAAAATTGAGTTACTTCTGAGTGGATAAAAGATTATTTAAAAATGTATTATGTGAAATACATCAATCAGAGAAAGAAAATTACCATATGATTTCGCTCATATGTGGAATTTTTAAAAAAAGATTTTATTTATTTAGTTGACAGAGAGAGAGATCACAAGTAGGGACAGAGGCGGGCAGAGAGGGAGGGGGAAGCAAGCTCCCCACTGAGCAGAGAGCCTGATGCGGGGCTCGATCCCAGGACCTGAGCCGAAGGCAGAGGCTTAACCCACTGAGCCACCCAGGCACCCCACTCATGTGTGGAATTTAAGGAACAAAACAGAGGATCACAGGGAAATGGAGGGAAAAATAAAATAAGATGAAATCAGTGAGGAAGACAAACCATAGGAAACAGAACTGAGGGTTGCCGGAGGGGTGGGGGGCTGGAGTAACTGGGTGATGGGCATTGAAGAGGGCATGTGATGTGAGCACTGGGTGCTGTAGGCAACTGATGAATCCCTGAACTCTGCTTCTGAAACTAATAATACACTATATGTTAATTAATCCAATTTAAATAAAATAAAAAAGTTAAAAAATGTATTATGCCAATCTTCCTCAGCTAAAAGGAGGAAGCAGCTAAAAATCAGACTTAAAAATTTTGTGGGGGACGTCTGGGTGACTCAATCGGTTAAGCATCTCCCTTTGGCTCAGGTCATCATTGCAGGGTCCTGGGATGGAGTCCTGCATCAGGCTCCCTGCTCAGTGGGGAGTCTTCTGCTCCCTCTGCCTGCCGCTCCCCTTGCTTGTGCTCTCTCTCTCTCTGACAAATAAATCAATAAAGTCTTTAAAAAATTTTTTTGTGGAATACTTTCTTCATATACTTGTACCTAAAAGATTTCTCCTTTCTGAAATAGTTTAATGAGACCTCACCGCATTAGCCATTGCTATGTAAATATGACTCAGTATTTTCTGATGATTTTTATGTCTCATGAGTACATAGAGCTTTTGCTATTTGGCTTCACTGAGCTGTGCTGTGAGGGAAAGAAGGAACATTTCATTTTTCACTTGCTAAAATTAATAGACATGTACTTTACAGCTCTCTACTGCTGAGCCCGCTGTCCTTGCAACTCAACAACGCTTTCCCCATAGTGGGTTCTACATGGTAATAATTTATTCAGAACATTTGAAATGCTGTTTCTTTTAAAAATCAGGTCACTGGAGAACACTGAAATCAGACAAGGCATTAAAACTAATTTAATGAAACTTTCAACAGATGAGACTGGCAGGACACAAGGGTCTGCAGCAGAAATAGTAGGTCCAAACTGCTTATTAAGATAATCTCCTGCTGAGCACTTTACCTCATGTTGCTTTCTGTTTCCCCTACTGTCTTATTTTTGTTAGGCACTTTTAACACATTCTGTGCCGTCCAACAAAGCAGAAAGGGGGCAATCCAAACAATAAAATTACTTTTTTTTTTTTAAAGATTTTATTTATTTATTTTACAGAGAGAGATCACAAGTAGGCAGAGAGGCAGGCAGAGAGAGAGAGAGAGAGAGAGAGAGAGAGAGAGAGAGAGGAGGAAGCAGGCTCCCTGCTGAGCAGAGAGCCCGATGCGGGACTCGATCCCAGGACCCTGAGATCATGACCTGAGCCGAAGGCAGCGGCTTAACCCACTGAGCCACCCAGGCGCCCCAAAATTACTTCTTTAAAAATAACAAAAGGCAAAGTAACTGTCTTTTAAATAACAACTCCTGGTACTGTCATCTAAGGCTTTCAGAGTTATTCCCAACAAGCAAGAACAGGAAACAGTGTTCTGGCCCTAATGGGTGCTCTATCCAGTCCAGTTCTGGCTAAGACCCACAGGAAGACCCTTTATCATATCTTTAGGGGTTTGCTTTTCTCTTGCCAAGGGGGAAAAAAAAACAACGTATACATGGGTTTGTGATTTGACCCATGGAGAAATCTGCATAGTAGGATTAATTCCATATTAGAAAATATACTTCTGTGCCACAATCAAAATGAGACCCCTTTTGGACAGATTTTCAATTCTACTGGCCAGCACATGGGCACATTTACCAGAGAACTGGCCCACAGCCATGTCTCAGTGGCCTGTTCCATTTATCTGCACCCCCTCCCCAGATCCCCAACCTCTGCCCTGGCCAGCATCCTGCCATCGATTTTTTTTTTTTTTTTTGGTAGCAGCCAGTCTGTCCTCATTTCCTTCCTGAACTACTTGATGAAAGGCTATTAATTTAGCGCTTTCGAAAGGTGGCCATTTCTTGCATCCAATTAGGACCTATCCTCTAACTTGTTCAGGGATGAGGTGATACCAGTAGGAGAGACATACACAACATCCACAAGAATGTTGAACAGACATAGTTTTTGGTATGTCCCGTGGATTTATGCATTTATCCACCTGTAGAACTGGGCATGCTTTGTTACAAGGATGAGCCTGGATTCACCCCTCCTCCATCCTAGCTATCTCTGAGGAAATGTCAGATTCAGCCATTTGACCATCAACACCAACTTTTTAGGCACTGTGAGTTGTTGAAGAAGTATTCATATTATTCTAAAGGCTAACAATTTTGTTAGTAATAATAATATCAATAAGAATGGCTAACATTTATGGAAATACTTGTTTTACATGGAACTATGTGTTCTTCTCCAATTCTCACAAAGAAACATATAATTATTATCCCTATTTATTGATTGGAAATTGAGGATAACAAAGTTTCTATAAATTTCCCAAGGTTGTAAATATTATGTTATATGAAAACAGTATGTGTGGTCTTCCTGCTAAGTACTATGAGTTCTTGAACTAAAGTTGTATTGAAGTTGGGTCCTATCAATTCACCATTTTGTGGCACCACAAAATGTTAATAAATCTGATATTAAATGAGTTTGGGGAGTGTTGCATACTACACCCCTTCTTGACCCTCACAATGTACACTAGCATGTTAATAACTCAGAGCTGTACTGTGAGAAAAGAAGCTTGTTTATTTTGCTGAGAATTTTCCAAGTCTGGAGAAAGACAAAAAAGTCTCCAGAGACAGATTTGATTCCATAAATATTTTATTAAAGTTGAATAAATTAGTCTGATTTTATAGTTGACATATTTACTTAAATTCTGAACTAAGGCACTTTAAAAGGGATTCTGTGGCTAGCAGATATTAATTCCCCATATGCTTCTCTTCACTCAGGGGAAACCTCCTACCCATTGTCCAATTCTTACCCTAGGAAGCAATCACTGGTTTGTTGCTACTGTTGGAGTGTTGGAATAAAGTGTGTATTTTGAAGTGAGTCAGAAGTGACATAGTCCTATATTTCTACTTTGTTTGAACAATATATGTAACATATGAAAATCTAGTTTTTCTTTTGACATTAAAAATAAGATATCTGTTTATATATTTTATTGCTGCATCAGTATCTAAGAAGGGTCTGAAGAGACAAAAATTCACTGTAACACTACCCATTTCCCTGTTAGATTTTGAAAGCTATCAACAGCACAGAATTTCATATAAAACAACAGATCTATACTATGCAGTACCATTGCAAAATAAAATTTTTAACAACTGAAGAGCAAGTTTACAAAATTCTATTTTTAATTGTTTCAAAATTCATTTCTATTAAATGTGCATACATTTTTGTCCTTATATAAGAGAGTTAACATACCTATCTTCATGTTTTTCCATTTTGACTTGGTTTTGATAGGTGTACTGTCCCATTTCCTCATAGGTATTTTGGTTAGCCCATGCTGATTTGCCATTGACACGAAGTTTTGCAAGATCATTTCGGAGCCTTTCATTCTCGTGTTCCAGTTTGTTAATAGATGTATGCCTTGAATGTTCCCTGTTAGTGAAGTCCATAGTCTAAAGAATTAAAAAAAAATCACTGAAAAAACTGTTTCTTATAAGTGATGCATATATTCTGTGCGTTTAAACACATCTGTTGGAAGGGGTCTTCCATTGGAGTCCAAAGATACGGATCTACTCCTCTGTACTTCCTAAGGCCCTTCCCCCTCACCTCCTCACAACACAGGTACTCAGTGACCGCTGCCATTGAACACATGCCCAGGAAAGCAATGCATACTCTAGTGTCCATGTACGCATTAGCATTCTCTGTATCTAGAACAGATTAGCTGGATTTAAGAGTTTTCATGTCTATGGGGTATGCCTTCTGGTGTTAATAATGGAACAAGAATAAATATACATTTCAATTTTGAAAGACTTTTCTGATGACAAGAACACATGTCATTAGAGAAAAATCACATATTGCTTCCCCACTCTTGGGTGATGCAACAAATTATATACAAAATCCATATAGACTAGAGTCTGCTTCTGGACCATTTTAAAGCAAAGATCTAACAGCTGAGATGGTCCCAGTACCCTAGTTTTGAGGAGTACAGCTTCATGATGGAGTTCTACTATCTGGTATAAGCACCCCCCCAATTTTTAATGGGTCTTAAGAAGAGAATGAGACACATGTTTAAATCACAAGATGAGAGGTGTAGAGCAAGAACAAAGATTTCCAGTGTTTTTTGAATTAAATGCCGTAAGAAGTTCCTTAGGGAGAGTCTAAACTTTTCTTCTCGCAAGTTTTAAAAAACAGGATATATTCTCCCAAGAAAACTCGTAAAAATGCTTTAAATGAGTCTACATAATCTTTTCTAGTCCTGTGATTTAGGTATCTGTGAGTCGTGTAGTTGCTGATTCAACAATACTTCTAATGTTGTCAGAGGGCAATATTTAAGCACAAAAAGTGTAATATAGATAAAGTATCATTTTTGAAGCTCCGAACTTCTATGGTTAAAAGCCCATAAGACCATAGATGAAAATGGCTTAGAACTTTATTTTGAAGTTTCTAAATGTGAGGCTTTGACATGGCAAACATGTCACGGGCTAGGTACTCCATAAAATCATTACAATTTCTTGGATGGAACCATGTGTTTTAAATTATTCATATACTACCGTATTAGTATCAGGATTGACAAGGAAGGGTAGAAATGTATACATATTAGGTATGAAAAATATTTAGCCATTTGTTGTATTTTTTCTTCAAAGGACAAGCCTGCTTACTATATTTTCTGTTTACTGCCTAATGTGTTACAGAAACTCATGAATTGTTAGAATGAAAGAAAATTCTCTGGAAGAGCAAATTCCCCTAAAATAATAGGGTTGTGTGTTTATACAGCTATTGACCAAGATGTCCTTTGGAAAGGAGGATCTTTGACGTATTTCTCTGCTTGGGAGGCCCATGCCCTTAAGTATACCTCTTCACATTTGCTCATTTGAGATACACCAATGCAGATAAAACAGTAATTTGTACTATGCTTTATAAGAGAAGGGATTTTTTATTCTAAAATGAGAGCAGATTTGCAATACATACAAAGGATGTGGTCTTATAAAATTTGCCCTTCATAAGGAAAATATTCATTTGAGCAGATATAGTCAAGAAAGGTCATGGAAAACATTCAAAATTTCATTCTTAAAAAAATCTATTCATCAAAATATATAATTCTTGATGGTCTGCTTCTCAGTTATAACTTTAAGTTTTTTCTACAAACTTAGATTTCATCTGTGATTCCTTTTGGCCTAGTGTTGGTTTAAAGTAATTAAGAATGATAGTAATAATTTTTTAAAGGACTTGGTAATTTTCTAAATATACCATAATTAAATAAGTATTGTGAGCATGACCTGAAAAAATCACACAGGTGATGTATTTACATGATATATATTTAAAAGCATATTCTATTTTCCTTGACAACAACATTTTGGGGATCCCTCATTTCATGTTTCTTTTAAATTATTTTCTAGTAATTTCAGGAAATAATCCTCCACTAGATGGTTATCATGTGAAAACAGACACTGATTAAATTCTACCTCTGTGATTCTGATGTTTTATTTTATAGACCTGTTATTCTAAATTTTTACCCCCATATTTTAGAGGTTTGTAGTTTTAACCTATTGCATTCTTTTTTTTTTTCTTTTAAAGATTTTATTTATTTCTTTGACAGAGAGAGATCACAAGTAGGCAGAGAGGCAGGCAGAGAGAGAGAGGAGGAGGAAGCAGGCGCCCCGCCGAGCAGAGAAGCAGATATGGGACTCGATCCCAGGACCCTGAGGTCATGACCTGAGCCGAAGGCAGCGGCTTAACCCACTGAGCCACCCAGGCGCCCCATAACCTATTGCATTCTTGAAATGGCAAAACCTCTTAGTGTGTACGCGCTTTGACATGCTAGCACGAGGCCAGTTGAGTTACTGAATAATAATATTTTATATGTACACTTTTTCTTTTTAAGTTCATGTATATTCAACAATACTAGGCTAACAAAATATTTCTACAGAAGGACCAGCTTTAATCATGTTTTTTGGTTAGTATATTAATTTTTAATATGTAAATGGATGGATTAGATACTTATGAGGATACTAATTTTTTAGGCTAATTTTATTTAGCAAACTTTATGGATAGTGAAGGACAAATCAGTTAAAAATTACCATAAATTCCAAGTTCTGATAAAATCTGATTTTATGATACCTGTCTTAAATGAAGGAAAATTTACTAAATATACTTCTGGGTCTACAGAAATATGGAATCACAAAAAACTAGAATGATAAACTTGATTTTTCATTAGCTACCCAGCAGGAGAATAAAGGTCAACCCCTCACACTTTTTTCTATGTAACTCTTCTTGCACAAATGCAAGGAAAACATCTTTTCCAGAGCTACTTCTGCGCTATTTTAAGTATCTCATGAGACCTGAGGAGAACTGACATACCAGGTAGTTAGTCCCGTCAGTGGACTCTGCAGATGAGAAAAAGAGCTGCCATAGCCCCACGCATGCAGCAAGTAATAACTGAGAACAGGACTGACTCTTACCCCTACTGCAGGGGGAAGGCCTTTTTTAAACTTTCTTTCCCTAAGTGTGAATAAGCAGGGTGCTTCACAGTTAGTCAAGCAGATAATTGCAAAGTTCTAGTGATTTTGGAGGGACCTACCTTAATATCAGTAATTTCACTTGTCTAGAAAGGAAAAACAAACAATTACTGTTTGAATACTATCCAAATACCACATATTTTAGAAAACCTAAAAATAAGGATGTAAATATTTTGTTTCTTATTGCCTGAGGTAAAATTTCAGTGCCCATTCTTTAGTTCCATGCTTATTTATCCATTCCAGTTATTTCAGAAAGAATTAACTATCTCATTATGGGATTTTAACACATAACAGGAGTTTTCTGTAATGTGAAATCTTTCAACTAATGATTGCTGGGTAAGTGACATAATAGATTGTAAACTCTTAAAGAACAAAGAATTATGTTTATTTTATTTTATTTTTTTTAATTCAATAGACACTCCAGATCTTTCTCTTTGGGGAGTGGCTTGACTATTTCAATTATCAAAGTCAATTTCAAATCTTCATATCCAAAAAAAGAGAGAGCAATTATAAAGTCATCTTTCTGTGTAAATTACAATCCTACATAAAGTGTATGTGATTAAGTACTATTTTAATAAGGCATCACACTGAGGGCAATTCATCAGTGGCATTCCATTTTATGATAGTCATTTAAACAATCTTTAAACAAATATGTACCTTGTATACATATGTGCAGTATATATATGTGCTAAGTGCTACAGAGGTGACCAAGTATGAAAAGTGACCTTGTCTTCATGGAAAATACAATAAAACTGAGTAGATGAAATTAACATGCATTTAAAAAGCGACTCATATAAAGTATAATTACATATTAAATTATGTTGCACCGTGTATGAACTCAAATGTATTCTGAATCAATGAATGGCAAGAACTATTGGACTAAGATCATGTAGGAGGTGGGATAAAACAGGGCTCTGGCAATCTCTTTAATGATGTGAGCAAAAATTTCCATGCAAACTTATTCGTTGCCTCTTACACGACTGGTGAGAGCCACAAATTCACAAGTATTCATCGAGCCCTACCCTATACCAAACCCTATATGAGGAAGTATAAAATATAGTCCACTTCTTCCCTCAAGGAGTCTATGACTGATGGGACAAGGCACACATACACCACACAATTAAAATATAAAAGAAGACAATTCAAAACTTGATGTTAAATTGTTATAACTGCTAAATAAAGTCCAAGAAAGAAGAAGTAATTGGAGTCTAGAGTAATTAAGATGATTTCATGGAGGAGATACAATTTAATCTAGGTCCGAAGGGACTGACAGGATTTAGTAAAGTAGAACTACGTCTTTGCTTTGGTAAAGTAAAGGAAAGCATTCAGGTGGAGGGCATATAATGGATTCATTCATTCATTCTCTCACTCATTCACTCATTGCTTTGTTCATTCACTCATCTAACGAAATATTTTCTCGTTGCCTCCTGCATTCAGGCACTGAACTAGGTGCTTGGGCACAACAGTGAATGAACTAGGACCATAACTGCCCTCAATGAGCCTACTGGTAAGGAGATGGTAGCTGACAAGAAATAGGCAATTTTACCATTGTGCTATGATAGATGTTAAGTAAAAGATGTTATGATACTTTCAAAGATGGACACTTAACAGAGCAAAGGAAAATCAAAGAAGATTTTGTATAACATGTCAAATTTTGTTGAGTCACCTGACACATTAATAGGGCATGGCTATGTGAAGTAGGAAAAGGGAATTCTTCGCTAGAAGGAAAGCATGTGTAAAGGTCTGGAAGCAAGAAAGAGCATGAGAAAGGACCATCACATAAGCAGATGAGGCTAAGACAGGCCTAGCTCTAGCAGAGGATTTGTGTAGGTCACTAAATGAGAACAAAGTGGGAGAGCCAGATTAAGGAAGCCACAGAATATGAAGAGTTCTGACTTCCTACTGGGAACTGAGCACATGTTCTTGAAAGGGAAGGTTATGTTAGAAAAGCACATCTGGTATGAGGAATGGAGAGCTTGGAAGTCATTGGGTAATGCAGAGGAAGTAACTTGGAGTGGTTGCTGGATCTATACTGTAAGAGAAAGCATATCACCAGAGGAGCAAGAGCCGACAGCAACACCTGTGGAATGAGAAGGGGTAGGAACAGTAGGGTGAAGAGCCAGTGAACAAAATGGAAGAAAGAGAGAAAATCACAGAATATAATAACAATTAGTATCATGCATTTGGAGTTATTCAAACCAACTTACCACCTATGTGGTAAGTGCTCGATCCCAGGACCCTGAGATCATGACCTGAGAAGAAGGCAGAGGCTTTAACCCACCGAGCCACCCAGTTGCCTCCCAAGAACAAATATTATTCTAAACAGTAGCACTCTAAAACAATTTCATGTGAAATCAGAAAAACTTAAAGATTTCACTCCTTTTTCTATGAAATGAGATCGTCATACTTTCAGCATATACTTGTTATAAGGCTACAGGCACTGATATGGGTAAAGCATCCCGCAAATTATAAGGCATGTATGTGACAAGCACCCAACGAATGAGTAGCAGCTCCTTGTTATCACACAGTTCTCCCAGGTTCCCTGACTCTTCCTCATCTCTGCCCTTTGCACATTCTGTTCTCTCACCAGGACTCTTTCCCACCAATCCATCTGACTGACTGCTCCCCAGATGCCCTTTAGTGCTCCCAAAACAGGGTTAGGTAATCCCTGTCAGGGTCCCTGAATTCTGAGCTTTCCCATCACTCTGGTTCAATTATCCAGGTAACTGTCTATATCTGGTAATATATGGTTTCCTACTAATATTAAGTTTCATGAATTCAAGGATCTTTTCTGACTTATTCACAATACTCCCATACCACCAGATACAGACTAGGCATTTAATAAATATTTACAGAAAGAAAGAAAGAATGAATGAATGAATGGCATTCTGTGGCGATTGAGGCATATGATAGATAGAGAACAGAATAGAGGGACCAGAAATAAACCCACATTGTATGGTCAAGTAATCTTTAGTAAAAGCACTAAGAACACACAGTGGGGAAAGTATAGTCTCTTCAATAAATGTTGGGAAGACTAGATATTCACAAGCAAAAGAATGATACTGACCTCTATATTCTATCACTCACAAAAAAAATTAACTTGAAATGGAATGAAGATATAAATATCAGACTTGAAGTTAAAACTAGAAGAAAGCAGAGGGGCAACAGATACCTGATGTTGGTTCTGGCAATGATTTGTTGTATATGACAACCAAAAACACAGGCAACAAAAGCAAAGAGACAAGTGGGACTACTTCAAACTAAAAAACTTCTTGCACAATAAGGAAACAATCAAGAGAGTGAAAAGGCAACCTATGGGACAGGAGAAAATATTTTTTTTTAGAAATTATTTTGAAAGTATTGAGAATATTGTCATACAGAATCCAGGAATATGTCAAAATTGTGAGAATAGGATTGTTTGAGGTTGAAGGGTTGAATTTTGTCCCTCCACAAAAAAAAAAAAAAAAAAAAAAAGCATGTTGAAGTCCTAATTCCTAGTACCTCAGGATGTGGCCTTATTTGGGAAAAGGATCTTTACATAGCAATTAAATGAAAGTGAGGTCACTAGGGTGGGCCCTAATGTAATATGACAGGAAGTCTACAAAAAGGGAAAATTTGGACACAGAGATGGACACGCATGGAGGGAAGATGATATGGAGAAATAGACAAAGGCTGTGTGAAGGGAAATACAAGGAAGATGCCTTGTGAGGACAGAGGACAGAATGGTGTATCTATAAGCCAAGGATTGCCAAAGCTCACTGGAAAATCACTAGAAGCTATCGAGAAGTGAGGAAGAACCATCCTCTACAGGTTTTAGAAGGAGTGTGGCCCTGTTGACACCTTGATTTGGGGCTTCTATTTCCAGGACTGTATGACAAGAAGTTTCTATTGTTCTAAGTTATCTGATTTGTGGTACTTTGTTATGGTAGCCCTAGCAAATGAATACAATGACCAAGGTTTATTCTAAAAATTCAAAGATGGTCATATCAGGAAATCAGTCTATTATATACAACAACAAACCAACAGACAAAATCCAGATGATGTCATAAATGCTGAAAAGGTGTTTGGTAAAAGCCAGGAGCAAATTTTAAAAACTCTGAGTAAAACTAGGAATAAAAAGAGTTAAGACCATAACCTAAGAACAAATATTATTCTTTTTTTTATTATTATTTTATATTATTTTATTTTATATTTTATATTATTTTATTTATTATTTTATTTGACAGACAGAGATCACAAGTAGGCAGAGAGGCAGGTGGCGGGGGGTAGGCTCCCTGCTGAGCAGAGAGTCCGATGCAGGGCTCGATCCCAGGACCCTGAGATCATGACCTGAGCAGAAGGCAGAGGCTTTAACCCACTGAGCAACCCAGGTGCCTCCCAAGAACAAATATTATTCTAAACAGTAGCATTCTAAAACAATTTCATGTGAAATCAGAAATTAGTTTGTCAGCAATCACTATCATTATTTCATATTCTCTTGGTTTTAGCAAGTGCAGTATGACAAAAAAATAACTGATATGAACAGTAAAGAAAAAGAGTTGAAATTACTATTTTTGTTAAAATGATTGTATATCTCAAAAAAACCCTAGAAAACTTCCCACTAGAATTAAAAGACAATTTGACTTTTTTGCTACATTAGCAATAAGTTCTTAAAGGAAAAAAGAAAAATATTCCACTTAGAAGAGTGGCAAGAATTATATAACACCTGAGCATAAATTTTAAAAGGAAGGCACAGAACCTATACAAAGAAAATTGTAAGCTCTTATTGAAGAGCATAAACTGAGATATGAAGAAATGGAAACCCATGTCATATTCTTGAATGAGAAAACTTACTATCATATAAATGTCAATTCTTTTTTTTAAGATTTTATTTATTTGTCAGAGAGAGAGACAAACAGACAGACAGACAGTGAGCACAAGCAGGGGAAGCAGTAGGCAAAGGGAGAAGCAGGCTTCCCACTGAGTAAGGAGCCTGATGCAGGACCCTGGGATCATGAACTGAGCCAAAGGCAACCACTTAACTGAATGAGCCACCCAGGTGTCCCAAAAGTGTTAATTCTTTCAAAGTTATATGTATATTTATTTTTATTCCAAATAAAACCCAACAGGAAATTATCTAGAGAAACTGGATAAATTGAACTTAACTTTCCTATAAAAATTTAAATTGGGTTCTTGTTTTATATCATATGCAAAATTATAATCCATATGAATTAAAGACTTAGATGAAAAATGTAAAAGTCATTGAAAATACTCTAAAAAATAGTGTATACTGTCTAGAAGTTGGAAAAACCTTGTTATTCCAGGATGGATATGCAGAAGGTATAAACAAAAAGATACATGTGTCTGATGGATAAAAGTTTTTTTTTTTTAAAGGTTTTATTTATTTATTTGACAGAGAGAGAGGAGAGAGAGAGCACAAGCAGGGCGAATGGCAGGCAGAGGCAAAGGGAGAGACAGGTACCCCACTGAGCAGGTAGCCTGATGTGAGGCTCGATCCCAGGACCCTGAGATCATGGGTTGAAGGCAGCTGAAGGCTGAAGGCAGATGCTTAAACAACTGAGCCACCCTGATGCCCCGACAAATAAAAGTTTAAAACTTTTCATATGGTAAAAAGATATAAATAAGTTATATACAATAAATTTAGGAAAACGCTATTATAAACTGACAAGAAAAAGACATTCCAACAGAAAAATGAGCAAAAAATATAATTCATAGTACAATGCCAATTAATATACAAAAATATACTCCCTATATCCAGGGTAAGAGAAATTAAAGTACTACTGAGAAATCACTTTACATCCATCAGACTGACAAAAATTTAAAAGAGCAGTAACACCTCTCACTGCTGAGGAGGAAAGAAAAAGGTGCATGCACACAGAGATGGGAGAAATAGGATTTGACAAAAAATGTTTTAAAATTAAAACATACAGGGCACCTGGGTGGTGCAGTCTGTTCAGCAGCCAATTCTTGGTTTTGGCTCAGGCATGATCTCAGGGTCGTGGGATCAAGGCTCACAACGGGCTCCACACTCAGCATGGAGTCTGCTTCAGATTCTCTCTCCCTCTGCCCCTCCTGCCTACCGGCTTTCTCTTTTTCCTCTAAAAAATGCATATAAAGCAACAATTCCATTCTTTTTTTTTGTAAGAAAAGGAGAGAGAGGGTTGGGAGAACAAAGGGAAAAGGAAAGAGAGAATCTTAAGTAGGCTCCGTGCCCAGTGCAGAGCCCAGGGCTCTATCTCAGGACCCTGAGATCAGGACGTGAGCTGAAATCACGTTGAATGTGTAACTGACTCATCCAGGCGCCCCCAGTAATTCCAGTCTTAGGAAGCTCTTCCAAGATATATGTATGAGGATGTTTTACATAGTATTGTTTATTTGTGCAAAAATCCAATAAGAGTTGAATTAATTTTAAATGGATTGATTCTGAAAAATGGTTGAATAAATTTTGATATATTCACATCATGGGATATTACTAAGCCATTATGCAAAATGAAATAGATCTAAACCAGTTGATGCATAAGAATTTGCAAAGCATATTGCTGAGTGAACAAAAACAAGACAGAAAAGTGTGCAAAATGTAATCCAACTTTTAAAAAAAGTTAAAACCCCCAAGTAGGTATATGATTACATACCTATATGTACACACACACACACACACACACACACGAATTCATAGACAGAAAAAAGTACAAAATGATACATACCAAAATGGTTCACCTGTTACCTGATGGATGGGTGTATGAGGCGGGTGAAGAAACAGAGCAAAGGAGAAGGGGAGAAGCGAGAACAAAGAGACTGCATGAAAATCACTAGCGTGTAAGTTGTAGTTCAATTTATTAAAAATTATATGTATACTACATGAGTATATATTAATTAAGAAATGAGGGGAAAATGATGCTTTCTTCCTGTCTTATAGAGATGTCCGTTACATATAGTTAAAAGCAGTTTAGAATAATGTACTTATTACACACTTATTTCTGGAGAGGGACACTCAGCTCATCCCTTCTATATGTGTGCAGGAGCAAGAGAAACTTATAGAATGCTACACACTGGTTTGCTAGCACTGTTTCTCGCTGCAGTTGGACCTGGGACTGGGGATAGCAGCAGGATAACCAGCTTCTTCTTTACATATCTTTATGTGCTTTCTTTCTTGGGAAAAAAAAAAAAAAATCAACGAAGAAAGCCAAATGCCTATACAAGTCAGTACGAAGCAGGCTCAGTGTGGGTTGTGATGACGCAGAATTCACACTGAAAAGCATTTAGTTTGAAATAAAAAGAAAAATAACACAAAAAACATTTTGTGAGAGGGGGGAAAAAAGATACTCATGGGGGCAGGACCTGATTTAAATTTTTGTGTGTCAAGCGTTTAGAAATAAGATTCCAAAATGTCATGCGGATTTTATGGAACAGATAGGGAAACATATATACTTTCCTTTTTATTCATCTGTCCTCCAATCACAGAATCTGTCACCAGGGCCAAAGAAGGCAGAATGCTTGCAGAATGCTTCTAACTCTCTGATGCTAAACGCTTACCATCACGGGAAGGAGTACCTACTCTCCCAGGAGTACAGTATCAGGGAGAAGTCCTGCTCCACCTTCCTCCCGTCATAGCCAAGGAAACCGAACCAGCCGGCCACGCTCATCTTTGATCCTTTCCATTCTCTCAATGACAGGAAAATTATTTCAGGATTTTCTCTCAGAGCAAATACATGCTAAACAAGTAACGGTGGTATTTCCTTAGTTCACTAAGTGCAAGTTCTCCTATTTACATCTAAGAACAAACCGTCAACAGATATACTGAACAAAAATGAAAGGCATGGAGCCTGTTTAGGCAGCCCTTTGTTAATTGATAGAGCAACTGCTTCAAACCACAAGGTCAGTCCTCGGTCATTCATTTGTTCATCCTTCCTTTTACTGAATCAACATTCAATGAGCACTTACTATACCCCTGACATTGCGAGGTGCTGGGGTGACAAACATGAATAAAACATGGTCCCTGCTTACCATTCAGTTGGGAACAGACAGGCTACCAAACGAGTGAGACGAAAATACAGATCAAGTGTGGATGGACCAGTTCACTCTGACTGGGTTTTCAGGGGCGGCTTCATCAAGGCTAAGCCTGACACATGAGTCAGGCCATGTTGGATGGAGGATTTTAGAGATAATGGCAGGAGCAAAAGCAAGCGAGGAGCATGTTGGAGGAAAGGATCAGAATTTAGCCCAATCCAAGAAAAGAACACAGGAGAAAACTTGAAATTCGAATGTTCTAGCCCAAGGATAAAAGTAAGTTCAATCCAAGTGCCAGATAATTTGCGGCCCAACCCCTGTGTGCCTGACACATAGGAGGTGCTCAGTAAATAAGGTCTGGGTAAATCCTGACCGACTGTGTAATCTCTCGGTTTGATTCACTGAATGATTTCAGAGTTTTTACCATGTACCGTCCAGGATCTAAATCTCCCATCATTCCTTTCAGGTGTGTGTTTTCCGTTCGGACAGCTTTATATCTCATATCTGAGACCTGAAAACAGATTGATAGGTAAAAGTGAGTGTAAAATATATAATAGAAGCTGCACAATAGTATTAGAATTAATTTTATTAACCTAAATGTTTTCTGAGTGTAGTGAAGACAAACACTGATTAGGCATGATCATCCCAAATCAGTATTTGCATTCCGTTTTCATTTTGGCAGCCTTCACTTAACCCTCCTTGCCTGATCAGTGCTAAATTAAAAACATATACCGACAATAATGACTCCTTTACTTTTTTCTTTCCAATTCCAAAATTCCATTTCTCACTTCTATTTTCTACTGTATGAAAATTAGCACCAGAAAAATCACAACTTAAAAAACATGGAATTCTTCACTACGTAATTAAGTTTTACAATATGCAAACATGATTTTTATGTTTAATTTTGTTCTTTCTAATATTTCTGCCAAACTACCCTTTTTTTGGGGGGGGGAGTGACTACTTCATTTTGTCTAATTTATTTCTTCTTCCCTGATTTCTTCTACTTGACAGCACTTAGACATAGTGTCTGCTCTTTTATTCAATAGGTTTCATTTCTATGTAAAACTCTCCCCTTTAAATAATTTACTTTCGTAGATTACAAAATATGTTCTCCCTAAAAAAAAAAACTAAGAACATAGAAAAGTATAAAGAATAAAATGAGAATCACCCATAATCCAGCTACCAGATCACTGCTAACAGTTTTCAATATCTTTTCCTGTACAGGTACAACTAATGCTATTATCCCATCTACGCTATGTTTCTGTGTACTGTACAAATTAATCACAGTTTAAGATTTATCATTGGATAAGAGCCAACTCTCGTTTTTATAATACACAGGATTTAAATAGCCATCTTATTGGTGAAGTGACCCTCAAATGCCTAGAAAGTTACTGAATGGCACTTTCAAACCCTCTCGATTTGGGGTTAAACAACAACAACAACAGATAAACCTTAGCTTTAACTAACAAGTCACCAATTTGATCATGAGTATGAGATTGAGGGCATTTCGAAAGAAACAGAAGGAAGGGAGGGAGGGTAGACTTTGAAGTTATTTGCAGTATTTTAACAGTAGAATGGTATAATTGCTGATTTTTTTTTTTTTACCATGAACCGTGCTGTGCATTGAGTCAATGTTCAGTAAATATGGACTAATTTTCATGTTTCAACATCCTTTTTTAAAATCCCAAGATATGGGGTACCTGGGTAGCTCAGTCAGTTAAGTGTCTGCCTTCAGCTAAGGTCATGATCCTGGAGTCCTGGGATCAAGCCCCACATTGGGCTTTCTGCTCAGCGGGGAGCCTGCTTCTCCCTCTGCCCCTTACCCTGCTTTCATGCTCTAATAAAGAAAATCTTAAAAAAAAAAACAAAACCCCAAAATAAATACATAAGATGGGGGTGAGAAGTATCCACAAAAACCTGGAATAGAGACTTTTTTTTTTTTTTAAAGATTTTATTTATTTATTTGAGAGAGAGACAGTGAAAGAGAACATGAGAGGGGAGAAAATCAGAGGGAGAAGCAGACTCTCCAAGGAGCAGGGAGCCCGATGTGAGACTCCATCCCAGGACCCTGGGATCATGACCTGAGCCAAAGGCAGTCGCTTAACCAACTGAGCCATCCAGGCGCCCGACTTTTTTTTTTTTTTTTTTTAAGACAAAAATATTAATGGAACTACAGGACACAGATTCAGGAAGAAATCTTTGACTGGAGCGTTCTGTGGGAGGTGATCAAAATATGTGTCATAAGGAAATGTTAGGATGAGATTCAGTGCAATTATCTTCTGTCGTCACTTTAGCCCTGGATCTGTTTTGATGACACTTTGCGATATTTTGCAAAGGTTTCAGGGGGCTCCACCAAGCATTTCCATGATGCTAGTCTCAGACACAATACCGAAAAACACAGTGTTTTGTTCTTCCTCGAGGAAAACCAGGGTCTCCACTGGGCAAGACAGTGACCCAGCCGAGGGCTGTCCTGCCCGCTTGCGTACCTGTTGTTTTGCTAACATTTTTTCTTTGATTTCTAACTCCATTTTTAACTGTCTTTCCAGAAGGGCAGCTTTCTTCATGATAGTTGCTATAGTGATCTCCTTCTGATGAAGCTCCTCGGTTAGGTCAGAGATTTCGTTCCTCATTCTTTCCTGCTCAGAGCCATGGTCCTCTTCCTCCTGGTAGAGTTGCCTTCTTATCTGCAGTAGAGACATTGTGGCAAATATTAACATGTCTTTTTCTTTATCAAGCAACTTAAGGCTTTTGTTAGCCATGTTCAGCCTTTCCGTCCTGTCTTAAACCTTTGGCAAGCCCCACTTTACCCTCCTTTTCCGATCAATGCTGAATTAAAGAGATACTTACAATAAATGACTCATTTACTTTTTTTCCTTTCAAGTTCAAAATTCTGTTGTTCACTTCTAGTTTCTATTGTATGCAAGTCATCACTTACTACCAATGCTACTTTGATAACTACTTTGACAGGAAGTCAAAGAAAATAAAGAAAATATTATCAAGCACTTACCTCCAAGCATAACTGAGGTCTAATTAGAATACAAAACCTGCACATAATTATTGTATACAATTTGGTGAGTTTGGACGTACACTCATGTTACTATCATCACAATCAATACAATAATCATACCCATTACCTCGGAAGTTTCCCTGTGTTCCTTTTTGCTTTAGACCCTCTTAAAAATTTAAGTGCATAATTCCTTGCTGTCAACTATAGATACTGTTCTAGAACTTAACTTTATACCCATCAAATGACCACTGAGGAATGCTTGGTAGAAGAGACTTTAGACCCACTATGCAGAGGCAGATGGATCAACCATGTTTTTAGGGAGAAAAATTTGGCTTAGAATGATTAAGTGACTTGTTCAAGGTCCCAAAGCTATTAACCAACAGAGCTGGGACTAGAACCTAGGACTCTGAGCTTTAAATTCAGTGCCTTTTTGACTAAATTATGTGTACCTTGTATGTCTAAACATTATGTTTTTCAGAATCACATTATAATAAATTTCAAACTTAATGTGTCTATGAAAATGCATCACCTCCTCCCCTTAAGCAGGTGGAGTCTCGTTCTCAACCATAGTTAGGCCTTCCCTGTCAGCAACCTCCGGACCACCCGGGGCTCCTCCCCACCCTTGTCCTACCACATGCAGACAGGCAGCAAGTTCTGTCCCTCACACTTCACCTCTAAACTGCTCCTCCGCTCTCCATTTCTACTACTACTGTCTTGGTCCAGCCTCTTACCACCTTTCTAGAAATCATTCACTGTCTCTCATTCTTGAGATTTGGAGATAAAGTACATAGTCGCCAATATCATGAAAATCATAGTCCCTTGTGGGAAAAAATCAATAGTTACAACACACAGTAGCAATCCACATCAGCAGTATGCAGTAGAGGGATGCTTAACCCAGGCTGGGGATATCAGGATGGGCTTCCTGGAGGAGGGGACATCAGACAAATACTGAAGGACGAATGGAAGCCAGATGGAAGGCAGGGATGGAGAAGTGCCCCAGGCAAAGAGTGCAGGGAAGACAGGCAGGGGTCGGGGTTTGTGGAGAAACCCATGCCCAGTGAAGCAAAAGGAGCCTGGGGTGGTGACGACTCGATGTGTTGTGAGAAATAAGGCTGGAGAGCTTAATGGAGCCCATCCACAAAGATTTATATGAATTTCTCCAGGGCACTTAATTCTAAAATTGATTTTTTTTTTCATTTCATCTTTAAAGGTTTTAGGATCTATCTGTAAAAGAATAAGGGCACTCTCTTTCTCTCTCTCTCTCTCTTTAAACATAGCCAGAATATCAATATCTTAAAAATATTAGCAATTCCTCAATATCATCAAATATCCAGGAAGTATTCAAATTTAAAAATGTGTCAGGACTGTAATGAATGTTTTTTGCTTATTCGAATTGTGATCTAAATATGAGGACTGGCTCATATCTTTATAAAGCCCCTTGTTTTGTGTTTGTGTGTGTTCTAGTCTATATACATCATTTCATTTAATTCCTGCAACAGTTCTCTAGTTTGTGGAATGAGAAGTTAAGTACGTAACCTTTCTAAGTCATATTCCTGCTGACAGGACGTCTGATTCCAAGACCTTACCCCCCATGCTATGTAACCTCTGGGAGGTTACATTACCACGGTGCTATGTAACCCCTGGGAGCCGAACCCTGAAAGGTTGTTCACACAGTGGAAAAGCTAGCATGGATGACCTAATGTGGAAAGGATGCAAGTCCAGAAGGAAAACCTGATCTGTCCTCAGCTCTATACCACCAACCCCTCATGTGGGATTCTATGTTTATTATTAACAATCTTAGAATTTCAGAGTTGGGGGTGTGCATTGGAGGTTCACTCAGTTAAGCATCTGACTCTTGATTTTGCTCAGGTCATGATCTCAGGGTCGTGAGATTGAGCCTCATGTTGGGCTCCGCACTGGGTGTGAAGCCTGCTTAAATTCTCTCCCTCCCTCTCCCTCTACCCCTTAAAAGAAAAAAAGAAAAAGAATTTCAGATTTGGATATGACCTTAGGAGTCTCTCAGTCCAAGCCCAACCCCATCACTGAACAGATGGAGAGGGAAAAAAAGACTCCCAAGGAAGGGAATGGACTGGGCCTAAGTTACCCAGCTCCTAAGAGCAGGAGAGAAGAGTACAGATATCCTCACCCTGAGGACAGTGTGAAACATCTCCTTTCATTTCCAATCTTCTCTCTCCAATTTTTTTTTTCTTTACAATTTATTTGATGAAACCACGGGGTTCTTTGTGTGGTTTGTCCCAGTTTGGATTTTGCTAATGGCATCCCTGTTGTGTGGTTAACATGTTTTCTCAAAACGGAACTTTCAGAATACAAAAAAAAAAAAAATGAATATACTATTAGTAAAAAGGAGTAAACTGTTTTTATTATTTTCAGAGCATTCAGATATTAAAACAACATGCTCTGCTGCAAAGCTTCCCTTTAAATGAGATTAATTTACCGAGCTCTAAATGACCTTTGGCTTTATTAAAAATGTCAATTTTATCACGAAGTACATGACAAAAATAGTTCTACACTGAAAAAAGAGAAAGAAAGCAAGCACTTGCAGGATTCATAATACGTGGCTCTTGTTGCTTTTATTACAAGAGAATGAAAATGCTCTCCACAAACACTTCCTGGGAGCTCTAGCTATTTATACACAATTCATTTGTTACCTTTCTTGCATGGCAGTGCATTATCTAGAGGTCTCCAAGAGCCTATGAAGATAATTTGTGCCTTGCCTTCTCTCCTTCCATACTGAAACTGTGCAATGTCAGTAGATTCCTATTATTCAAAGTGTTACTGAGTCTATGGGTTAAGAATAGTGTAACTCTACTTTAGGTGGCTTTAATCAACCTTTGTATCATAATGCCTTCGCTGGGGATACCAGCAAAGATGTAGTTTTTTAAAGTTATATGTTTAAATAGCAGTGAAATCAGTTTCATAGGATTATGTGAAAAATAAAAGGAAAATGATCTTTAGTTTATAACACCTCTTCTACACTTAATAGCTACGTGATGGTCAACTCTGTGGGAGAGAGAATTTGTCTTTTGCATCACTGTAGTTCCTACAGAAACAAGCAGAATAGCCATAGTCCTACTCAATGCTCAATAAATGTATTTTGAATTTATACAAATGGCAACTGAATTTATGAGCCTACACAATTATGGGAGACCTTCACGTTGATATTAATTCACTTGTTTTCCAAATATTTATTTTCACTTTTCTATGTCAGGTGCTGTCCTGGGCTAGATGATGATTTGAATCCATGCCCAGGTTTTCCCTACTTTTAACAATTGTTTAGATCATATAACATTGACTATTTAGGTGTGGTTCAAACCTAAAGACTAAAGACATGGGTAGTAGCCATGATAAGCTCATGGAAAGGAAGCCTCTACTGGATTCTGTTAGAGGGCGAAGAGAATATACTTTTTGTAGAGAGCTGAGAACCACAAGGTCTTTGACGTCAGAGCTCAGGCCTTAATCATCCCTGTATTGCTTGTTATTGGCAGATTACTTGGCATGGCTTAGGTGCTCAGTGACAAACGTGGGTGTAACCAATAACAGTGGCAGCCTCCACTCACTCAGCACCTCCTCTGAGCTAGGCAGGCCTTGTTCCAAGCACTTTACATGCATTTATAAAATGGATTTTAACTTAAGGGGAGGGTATGGGCTCTGGAGTCAGATTGCCTGGATCTGAATCTGACCTCTGCTGCCAATGGCTGTGTAATATTGGGGCAAATTACCCAACTTCTCTGTGCCTTAGTGTCCTCAAATGTACAAAAAGATGATGTTATACTACTTTATAAACTGTTGTGAGGAATCAATGAGCTGAGATTTGCTAGGCCCTCAGAGCCCCTCCTGGTGCATGGGGACTGCTATTTAAGTAGCAGAATTATTAGTAGCCCCTTTAAGCCGCATCACAGTTGTAGCAGGCAGGTACTACACATTCCATCTTCATCCTAGAAATGGGCAACTTGCCCAGGCAACTTCCCTGAGCTTATGTACCTACTCGATGGTTGGAGGCCTGAGTCTGGGCTCTCATACTTCTTGCAATAAGCTACTTGTCATGGAGCCCAGTGTCAGTCTCCCAGTGGCACAGTGAGGACTTAAGGTTTGTGTTTTTTGTAGCATCATGCAGAAGAATGTTGGAATTAGCAGCCTGGTAGCTTATTGTCTTAGGGGAAAATATAGAAGGAAAAAGAAAGGAATGAGAAGGAAGGTTCCCCCCCACCCCACCCATTTTGTGTTCAAGGACTTCAGATCAGCCTGGAAGAATGAAACCCATTTTTTCCCATACCTTGTTCAATTCTTTTTCATGATTTGGTTGATCTAGGTTCACTGAAAACAGCTCTTTCCTCTTCCTTTCTGATTCTTTAGTAGAAGGTGAATAAGATGATTCAAGTCTACAAATTGAACAATGCGAATAAAAATTAAACTTAACTTGGCAAACTGTCATGGTTATATTGTCAATTTAGACTGTTGTAGGTTGTAGAGATAGATTATTAGTTTATTGGAAAAATTTCTAGTTCCAGATTGCAAATTCTAATACATTCAGATCCCATAAGTATTTATATATTTAACTGAGTGCAAATGGTTTGAGTGAAAAAAAAAAGGTAGCAATTAATATGGAATTTCAATTATGCCTTGAAAATTGACAGAATACTGAGTTTGCATTTGTAGATAAGATTTTTATATAAGGAGACTATTTCCTATAATAAAATAGCTTGGGAGCCCCTTTAAAAAAAGGAAACACATCTAACTAGCTTGTACATCATGGAAAGGAACTATGCCAAGAGAAGTCTGAGGGGAGCAGCTACTCCATAAAAGTGACCCCAAATAACTAAATCTGACAGTCTACCCAGAGAAAGCACAAATACATCTGTTCTTTGGCTGCTTAATTTATAAAAGGAATTGCCAGCGCATAGGGATACCAGAGAGGAAACGCAGAAACTAGTATAAACAGTATAATTTCTATAGGAGGTTTGGAGAAGTACAACTGGGTTCACTTCTAAATAAGGGAAGTTGGTAAATGAAAAAAAAATCATTGAAACAGAAAATAAAAATAGCCAGGGAAGGACAGTAGCATGCTTTCTATTGTTTGACTAATCTCTTCAAGTCTGGTGTTTTGAGGAATGTACCCACCTGTAAGGGAGTATAAGTTCAGATTTCCAAAGAACTTTTTAAAAGGCTCCATATATCACAAACTTAAACCACACAAACAGAATCTGAGCAATGACAGAGAAATACCTGATGTAAATACTGAAAAGAAAGAGATATTTTAAAAGGCATAGGTTTGTAGTGATATCCCTGAGGTACTTGTATCTAGACCGTATTGCCTTTCTTCTGATTATCAAATATATGTGTTAACTGAAGAAAACAGAGGATATCAGAGTATATGATGCTATTATATCATCAGGGAAAAAGAATTATTGGCATTTTTGTGTATATTATCATCTTTCTTCTATGCATGTGGTTATAAATGTATAAATGTTTCCCATACAATTAGAAAGTTCTGCACACATTATTTTTCAGTCCCCTTTTGTTTCCTACTCAGTAATATATTGTGAGCATTTTATCCAATATTCTCTTCCAACATTATTTCAGAATCAGTCTTAAATTTTTCTTATTTGCTATTATTTGAAAGGGGTGAAAAATGACATTTCCTATTTTTCAATTCTTCCAAAGCAATTTCAAGGAATGGAATGCTGAATGAATTGCGGGGTGGGGGAAACACCCTCATGGTGGTCTTGTAAATTTCACTGAGCAACTGGAACAAACACTGAAGGTCAATGTGGACAAGTTCAAAGAAGAAAACAGTAATCATGCTAATATAAAGCTAATAATCATAGTATGTGAAGGAATTATCATTTGTTAGGTAGAGTGTTGGAATTATTTTTAATAATTCTCAGAACATATCACACCACGGTGCTTCTGTAGCTAAAGATAAAGGAAAATCTAACAAAATCATAGCATTATTGAGAAAGGTTCTGAAAATGAGTAAAAAGCATTACTATGCTACTTGTATAAAACTACTGTGTGTCTACACCCAGGAGGCTGGGCTGCCTTGTGTTTATACCACTGGAAAGAAAAATAGAGTCCAAAGGAAAGAAACCGAAACAATAGAAAGGCTAGAATCACCTTCATAAAAGAACAAACCAAAAGCATGAGAAACTTTCAATGGGAAAGATGAAGGTTAAGAAGACTAGGCCCAAAGTCTGAAATACAATGGAAGCTGTGAAAAGATAAGTATCTATCTTTCCATCACATCTCAGAATAATACTAGAACTGAGGAATACCCTCCAAACAACAAAGCTGAAGTTTGGAGACCAAAATAAATACCACTTTAAGCAGAGAATGGCATTAGGCATAACAAAAGAATTGTATTGGCCAAATATGTGAATAACTGCAAGATTTTAGATGATATCATACCTTGAAGGAAAGCGGACCAGGTCTGGAGTTCAGCACTGGCCTTGTGGGACAGCACCACAGAAAGTACCTACAGTGCTCTTCCATAAAACCACAGCTACACAGAGGGTGAAAGGTTTGCTCTTCTGGGAAATTTCTTACGTATTTAGGCATATACACATCCTTTGTACAAAGACATTTCTCATCAACTCACCACACTGGAACAGTGCCTTGTGCGCTATATTTTCCCAGTAGATTTATTAATGATCAGTGATGAAATCTATAGCTTGCATATACAGTATTCTCTAGCGCTGACTGGCTAATAGGCATTCTACTGTCTTTGGTGAGATACACAATAGGTCATTTTTTAGGAAGTTAATTTGCCATTTGTTGTAAGTGTAGAGCTCAAAAAAAAAATTCAAGCAAGTCCCACAACTTTAAACAAAGAATCATTGCCTTTAAAATCAGGTAATCATCTTTCAGCAAAATATCCCTTACCATTTGATTATCAGTTTTTAAAATCCTATCATTAGCCTTCAGATCTGAGAAGGATTCAAGTTCCAGTGAGAATTAGAACATTAGTGAGTGGTTCGAACAGTCAGACTTTCTACTCACAAGTATAAATATTTCATTATCCTTAGCAGTCCCATTTCCTTTGTGGTTCTGGAATATACAATATCTGTCTGATTTTAAAAGAGGAAAAAAATCTGCTCTAACAAAACCCCCTTAATGGAACTGACAAAGTAGTGAGTATGGAGACCAAAAGAAATACATTTACAAGTGAAAAAGTTAGTAACAGGTTTATAGGCAATCAAAATAAAAACATTTAAAAATATGGAATAAATCTTATTTATCAATATATGCAATTAAATATCAGCTTAATACTACTTTCTTTACAGTATCCTGAAAAATAAAAGTTCTAAGAAAATGTCCAACTCACTGTGCTACATAAGTATCCATAAATAAGAATATAATTTTCTAGCTAAGTAAATATATTCATTTTGAAGATGAAATAATCATGGATTTAATTTTTAATACCAAATATTATTCAATAATTAACAGCATGTTAATACAACAAAGACTTAATTCTCATTTTAAATCTCAAACTCTTAAGATATTCAAACACTGTGTCTTGAACTACTTCTCTCAGCCTGCTGAGTATAAAGAATATACCTTTTTTTACTTTCTTGAATATTTTGGCACTCTCCTATTTTTAATAATTCTCTGTGCAGCTGCAATCGTTCCATTTCTATGATTCTCAAGAGATCATCACGTGACTGTAACTCACTTTTCACCTCTGAGAGTCCTGCTTCCATGGCCTATATAAAAACATCAAAGAGGTCCAGTGCTCACATTTGGATATCATGATTATAATATATTTAAAATATTTAACATCTAGGAACCAGCCTAATTCCAAATTAAGTGGTATTGAGTCCTTGGTTGGCTCTAACAGAATTCCATTCATTCATTCATTTACTCAACGAATATTTGCTGAGTCCTTATTATGTGCTCAACCCTGACGATACAGACATAGACTCTGTTCTCAGCGAGCTTACAGTCTAGGGATAAGGAGTAATCATTAATCATACAAATCTGATCACACTGTATGGGAGTTTGAGAGATTCTAAAGGTATGAATAAAATATTAATGTGTAAAATTTGGATTAATGCCAATAATTCCTAATTTAAAGACAATAGCCAAGAAGAATCTAATTTCAAAGCTGGCGAACACAGTGAGTTATAAACCATGGTCTGCGGGTCCACTACTGTCCAACAATCCAGTGAATCCAGTGTTTTATTTTGTTGATAAGAGGTTTGAGCAAGATTAAAAGCTGCTGGGAAGGGTCCAGGTAGGAGAGAGGAGGAATAATTGTAATGGTGTTGGTTCCTGGGAAGGTGGGCGGAGTGAGTTCCAAAGTCCAAGTGGAGGAATCGCCTAAAACAAAAAATGAAGGAAGGAAGATGGAATGTAGAATGGAGGTTTGTGCATCTGAATATGGAGAGATAAGACAGTGGCTTTCTGTTGGCTTCTATTTTTCTTGTGAAACAGAAAGATTTCACTAGAAGGAGTAGGGGAGGTGGGGGTATTGGAGGAATTTTTAAAAAGATTTTATTTATTTATTTGAGAGAGAGAGAGAGAGCATGAGCAGAGGAAGGGGTGGAGGGGGAGGGGAGAAGCAGACTCCCCTCTGAGCAGGGAGCATGATGTGGGGCTTGATCCCAGGACCCTGGGATCATAACCTGAGCTGAAGGCAGATGATTAACTGACTGAGTCACCCAGGTGTGCCCATGGGATTGATGTTTAAGAGTGGAGAAGGTCTGACATGGCCAGCAATCAGGATGGGAGAATCTGCTGACTGGAGCAGCAGAAGAGGCTTCCTGGCAGTGCTGAGTACTCATTTGAGATTCGTGGCCATGACCTGTTGAGTGATTTTCTCCAGCAGTACTTGGCTGTTCTCTGGGAGAAAGGTTATGATAGTATTCTGGTCACTGAACCAAGTACCAAAGAGTCCTTTTTTTAAAAAATATTTGCATCCACAGTGACAAATAATTAATTTGGATTTTATGCAAAAGCATGCCAATTTTAAAGCTACATCTAAGTTAAACAAATTCACTAATTCTGTGTCAGGTTCCATCTACTCACATATACAGGGAAACTAATATTTATTAAGCACACCTGACCCAGGTCATCAGCTCCATTGCCACTTTAGTAGATGAGGAAATCAAAGGTCAGAGTTGGTCCACATTCACAAAGCTCAAAAATGGCAGATTTTAGAAAAGAAAAATCCAGGTCTTTTGTCTACTAGTCCAGTTGGAACATCCAAAATGCAAAAATAATTTGTTTCATGAAAAATTAATGAAACAGACTGTTGGTTAAAAACAGTCTGTTTCATTAATGAAACAGCTTATTGGTTAAAACAGGGTGGGGTGTTATGAAGGTGGGAGGTTCCCCTGCTAATAAAGGCTGTAGAAAATATCTTTAAAAAATCATTGGTTCAATAACAAATTTATTTGAATATAATCCACATTCCATAAAATTCATCCATTGAAAGCATATAATTCAGCGGACCTTAGTATGTTCACAAAGTTCTGCAGGTATCACCACTAATTCCAGAACATTTTCATCACAACCAAAATAAACCCCATATCCATTAGTACTCATTTCCCAATTTCCCTCCCCCTTGTCCCTGGCAGCCACGAACATATGTTCTGTCTCTATGGAATTGCCTATTCTGGACATTTCACACAAATGGACTCCTATAACATGTGGCCTTTGCAATTGGCTTCTTTCACTCAGCATAATGCTTTCAAGGTGCATCCATGTTATAGCAGGTATTGGGATTTTATTCCCTTTTGGTGAGGGATAATATTTAATTATATGAATATGCCACATTTTGTTTATTAGTTTGCCAGTTGCTGGACATCTGATGTTTCTTCTTTTTGGCCATAATGCTGCTATAAAATTTCATGTACAAGCTTTGGGCATGTTTCCTTATTCATTAATTCTTATCCCCAAATTCAGAGAGCCTAGAAATATAATTATGCAGACAGTATAGGACATATGAGTTCCCAAAGAAACTTTTTTTTAACCAAAGCCTTAGATTTATATTATTTTCCGGGAGACCTAGAGACCTGCGTTTGTGGAAAGACCTCACTGCAATACATTAGCCCCACAAGTTCCCCGCTGACTTGGAAATAAGAGTAAAAATATATTCCAACAGGTGATCTAATAAACTTGTTTAGATAAAGATGTGTTTGAATAAAGCCCCTGTTTCAAACAGTGAGGATTTTTCAGATGAGGCTGAAATTTCAAAATAAACAAAAGAAATGTGAAACAATAGATTCACAAGTAGAAAAACAAATTGATTTGATGTATATGTCATCCATTACTTTGGCTAATTGAAGAAGGCACCATCTGGGCTCCCTGACTTGCAGATTTGCCACCACTTGAAGCTACACGTGGGCAAGAAGCTTCACTTGGGGAAAGGAGAGGATAAAAAGGCTTTAACTCCAGGCCATTGAAATGCAGAGTCACCATGGGCTAGAGTTAATTAAAATTCAGTAAAATGTGATAATAATAGTTTATTTGTTTACTGTTATTGGAAAAGAATACCTATAAGACTGATATTTGGGAAAAATAAGCTTATTTGTGATCTAGCTACCCAGGTAAGAGAATTTATCAAAATTGAAACTTTTCATAATATAAACCAATAATAATGATTTGACACGTTTTTCTAGCATGGATGAATATGCAAAATACTTTAATTATAATAGACAGAATTATGTAAATTGACTATAAAAGTACAAGAAAAGAAGCTTTGCTGATACAGATAAATTGAGAGTTGTTTTTTGACTTAATGCAATATCCCTTTGAATTCAATGTCAATAATACTGAGATGACACAGAATTAGTGAATTTGTTTAACTTAGATGTAGCTTTAAAATTGGCATGCTTTTGCATAAAATCCAAATTAATTATTTGTCACTGTGGATGCAAATATTTTTTAAAAAAAGGACTCTTTGGTACTTGGTTCAGTGACCAGAATACTATCAAGATTGTTTGGAACAAATTAAATATGTAAATCTACTTTTTTTTTTCTTAAGTAAACATGCCCCCCCCCCCCCCCATGTGGGGCTGGAACTCGAGAGTGGCATCCTCTACCGAATGAGCCAGCCAGGAGCCCCTGTAAATCTACTTTTTGAACTGTAAATTTTATGACATCTAAACACAGATCAAGTATTTCCAGTGACTACTTGTCTTTCAAATTGAGGTATGTTGTAAGTGTAACTACACACCAGATTTTGAGGACTTAGTATGAAAAGAAATGTAAAATATCTCATTATCTCATTAATAACTTTTTACGTTGATTATATGTTGAAATGATAATATTTTAACCACTGAGCCACCCAGGCACCCTGAAATGCTAATGTTTTAGATATATGTTGGTTTGAATAAAATAGATCACTATTATGTATTAATTTCATCCATGTCTTATGACTTTTTTTAATGTGATTACTAGAAAAATGTAAAATGATAGTTGTGACTTGTATTTCTGTGGGACAATGTGGCTCTAGTGCCTTAAGGATCCATTAACAAGCCAACAGAAAAGGTCAGTTTTGGGGGGGCATAGGTATTAGAAAAACGCAACAATTTCTTTTTGTCATTAACTTTTAATGGGAAATGCCACATATTTTAAAAATGTGAGCATAGTATAGCGTAGTAAATAAATATGTGCAATGGCATTAATATGTATGCAGACACATTTCAAAGTTGTGGAAAGACAAGTGAGATGTGATTCATGTGAAAATCCAGATGCAGCTGGCATTAAAGTGTGTTGTAAACTAAAGAGAATTGTATATACTATAAGTGACAGTAATTCAAATTGAAATGGTTGTCTTTCTAAATTCATGTGTGAGATGTGGAACACTGTCACATGACAGGTTTGCAAAAAGAGAAGAGAAACTTCTTTCTAAATATATGTACTGGTTAAGTGATTATTTACCTCTAATTATTCCCATTTGGTAAAATATGAATTTTGTAAAACAAGTTTAAGGCCCATCTATTTAGTTAGAAATTTGCCTAATGGTTTGAGAGCAGTGCTTTTTAAACCTTCAAACCAGCTACCAAATAGTAAATAATTGATAACTTCTTATTTCGTATTTGCTTTAAAGCAAGAGAATGAAACATAGGTCAAATTTAGAAATAAAACAAGGAAAAGGGCAAATAAAAGCATTATTTTCAGCATTTGTCTTCTAAAGACATCAAAAACAAGTAGTGTTTTCTTGGGCATAGAAATCTGATCTGTTAGCTACCTTCAAGTTTTTGAACCAAATTACTTCTCAAAGATCTTTTTCACTTAAAGCTTTAACATACTTTCATATGTTAAGCATACTCCAGAATAATTTGGTTTTTTAATACATGTGATTCTTTTGTGAAATACAAAATGGAGGTTCTTGGTTTAAATTTAATAATATCCCTAGACCTAAGGATAACTAAATTATTTTTGTTTAGTGAACAAAAATCTGTAAAAATAACTTTGGCAAATTGTCTCATAGAAATTGGCATAGAAATAAAGATAAATAAGGGTCATATTAAAATGTATCATTAACTATGAAAAAGATCATAAAATAGAGTAGAAAATTCCTCATGAAGAATATGAGAAAAAGAAATATTTCAAAATTAAATCAAGTTTTCTCAACCTCGGCACTATCTATACTTTGTTCTGGATAATTCTTTGTTGTGGGGGTTGTCTTGTGCAATTTTGGATGTAGTGTATCAGGCCTCTACACACTAGATGCCAATAGCATCCCTCTACCCCATTATGACAACCACAGATATAGCCAAGCATCACCAGGTGTCACTTGGGAAGCAAAATCACTCCACTAGAGAATCACCGATTTAAAGGAAAGGCATAACGTTTAGGGACAACTAATACTGTTATTTTATAACCTTTGGTATAAATATCAATATGAATTATTTCACAATTGATTGACTTCTATGAGTGGCTGGGCTTTTATTTTTTTAGTATATATTCAGGAACATTGGTAAATCATTATGTATGTTAATATACATATATATCAGGAAAAGTGAAAGTGGATAACATGGCCTTTCCTTAGGCCAGACGAGCTATGGAGCCTTCTCAGGAGTGCATGTATGTAAGTCCTGAGAAGTCTGTAGAGCTCTTGGGCAGAAGGATGAGTCGTACCCTGCTGAACTTGGGTCAGGAGAGTTGATTTATTCCCAAAGGACACATCTCCCAAAGGACAGGGAGGCCTTGACCATTAGGTGGTCTGAGGTCTCTACTTCCTGCTACACGTTCAGATTCTCTGGTTGCACCTTCTCCCTTCTTGTCAATAGGAGTGTCAGTGTGAGAAGTGTTCATATAAGTCATTCACTTGGAGAGAGGGAAGAGATTATAGTCTGAACTGAGAATGTGAATTTATTAATGTTTCTCAATGTACACTTTTCCTATCTGCAATATTCTTTCTTTTAACCAGATTCCTCAACTCCCTTCCTGGAAAAATATAACAGATGAAATTCTGAGAAGGAGAAAGGTGGTGCTGGTCAAGGAAAGCATTATAGAGAAGGTCAGTCATGCCGCCAAGGAAGGAGAACAGAGGCTGTTTCTAGAATACAGGGTAAGAGCAGCCCTTTCTATTTTCCAAGTGAGCCCAACAACTGAAGGCTGAACCTCAGCCTATAACAGAGAATGTTCTTGGATGCTATAATAGGTCCAGACAAAATTTTTGGGGGGGGGAGATTAAGAGGAACTGATGTTAGTGGAGAAGTTGAACCTCACTGAAGCATACAAGCAGACTCCATAACTGGGCTCACTCATGAAATACGTTAGGGAAAACGAAAGAGAATAGAACAGAAAATAGATCTCTGGGGACCAGAACCAAAAAGACCTCAAAAAGGGACAAAGAAGACTGACTCTTCAGTCTGTGCTGGAGGACCTAAAGCCCAGGGGAGAATATTTGGGAACGACCCACAAATATATTCTCCTAACTTACTGACTGTGATCCCGGTGCAGACTCTAGCAGTACATAGACAGCTGCAGAATGTCTTGAAATAAAAGACAGAGGCCTGACCAATTGCCCAGGGAGATTGAGAAGGGAGCCCCTGAGAGAAAATGCCCTCAGAAGTAGAGGTTCTGCAAACCCCTCAGTCAGGACTGGTGGGCTGATAGGCAAACTGAACACCAGAAGCCACCTGACAGCCTCTCAAGTAGAAGAGGAAGGGTTAGTCTGATTTATGGTATAGCAAAGCTGGAGAAAACACCATTGGTACCACGCCTATTTCTAAACAATTTGTGGCTTGTTCAGGGCTTAGGATCTGTGGTTTGCTCACTTTGTTTGTTTACATCTATATGATAATTTGTATTAGAATCACACCCCTGCCCCGCCCCCCCACCCCCACACAAAGCTGGATTTAGGGATGAAGGAGATGTCCTTCTCTTAGAAATACCATGGAGGAGGAGAAACCGGGAGCCTTGTGTTCAGCCCCCCTACAGACATGGAGAAAGAGGAAATGGAGGAGTAGATGCCGGTAGAGAAAGAAAGAAAAGAACGAACCCCATATATAATGTGGCAGGATGGGGAAATGAGGAGTTGGCCCAAGACTAAGAAATGACCTCGGGAATTTAAGTGGTAGAAGATCCTGAGGAATATCTTAGAGAAGTGGAGGTCTGCTCAGATAGTGACCTCCAGAGTTTATATCTCAGCGTGAGGAAGGGATGGAGTGGAACTAAGAATGGGCCAGCAGACATGCTCGAGCTGGTAGAGAGAGGCCAAATGCTTGTAGGGAGGAGATAAGACCAAAATTGGAGATAAAACTATAGAATCTGTCAACTAACTGGGATATCCATGAATAAGAAATATATATTGAGTAAAGAAATTGGTAATGACCAATTTTGATGAATGCTGTATTACTTTCTTAGTGACGCAGAAGTAGACAAGAAAGAGAGAGAGAGAGAGAAGGAGGAGAGGAAGGAAGGAAGGACAAAAGAACAGAGAGAGGAAGAAAGGGAAGGAGGAGGGAGGGAGGAAGAGACAGAAAGATTGCTGGGTTAAGAAGAAAATTCATGCTTAGAAAAACCAGCAATCACATCTGCCAGGATAGAAATTTCTTAAGAACAAACAACTCCCCCCACCCCAAACTCCAGACTACTTGGTAAATGATTATGGTAAAGTGAACAGTGATAAATCCCAGGGAGTGACCTCCATGCCTCTCATTGAGGTAATTAGAGGTAATTGCCAGTTTTTCTTTTGTGTTGTTTCTCTTTTTCTTATGAATGTAAGAAGTTTCTGTACATTAAGAATTGTTGACCCTTACTGGTCTCCTGGGTCTTCAACCCAGGATTTCTGCAAGTCAGGGAGGCACAGGGTCAGAGAGAATCTGGGGACACAGGGCAGTGTGTGGCCAGAGGGCCATGTGTTAGGCACGGGGTCTGTGAGTGAGCGCTCTTCTGTCCTGGTAACGCCATCGTTCTGTACTACTGGAGGACTCATGTTCACTCTGGTGGGGAAAAGCATCTATGGGATTAGAGAATTTACCTATCAAGTGAGAATTACTAAGAAGAACTAGGAACAGAATTTACACATGGCATAGAAAATTAGCTTTCTAATCTATATACCAGTTCAGTCACGATTTCTACAACTCATGGGCAGTATCAGTTGTAAAATAAAGAATCACCTGGCACTGTCTTTGGTACATCTTCAGTTCTTGTAAGAGCTTCTGATTTTCATCTTGTAACTTATTCCTGCTTAATGCTATTTCACTCACAGCTGACTTTAGTTTTTCAATAATGAACTCATCTCTTTCACTGGCTTCGCAACTATGATCCGGGTCGCACATCAACCGAGGATCTTCTGAGGTGCTGTCTTCTGAGCACTGCTTTTTACCGCTGAGTTGAGTTTGGTAACTTTGTGCCTGTTTCTGAGAAAGATTAATTAAGACTGTGTTAATGAAAGGGAGAACATCGTATTTAAGCTTCCATAAATAACATTCAAGAATGGGAGAAAAGGCTTGGGAAAAACATCTTTCAGTATGTTTGTAGTGGAGTTTCTCTTTGTAATTCAGTCTTGTTTTTTTTTTTTTTTTTTTTTTTTCTAAAACCTCCATTTCAGATGATGTAAAGAGAAAACATAGTTGTAGAACCTCAGAGCAAAGACACAGAGTAGGGGAGGGGGTTTGGAGTAGGGAAGTCTTAATAAGTAAGAAACAATGTACAGAAGAGGAAAATTGTGGCTACAATCACACAATAGTTGAAAAGGTCAATAGGATGGAAAATAACCAAAATGAACAAAATTAAACAAAGACACTTGGATTGTAGGAAAGACTTGTCAACATGTATAACAAGGGTCAACAATTCTTAATGTACAAAAACTTCTTACATTCATAAGAAAAGGCGAAACAACACAAAAGAAAAACTGGCAAAATTTATAAACAGGAAATCACAGAAAAGGAAATAGAAAAGTCTAAGAAGGAAAGGAAGAGATGCTCAACCTTACAAGTAGTCAGAGAAATGCAAAACAAATCAAGCCATTCTGCTATCAGTCCAAGTCAGTAAAAATAAAAAGACTGATAACATTCCATATTGGTGAATATATGAGTACCCCCACAAAATGTCCATGAGTGAAAATTACTATAATCATTTGGGAAGTAATATGCTGGTATTTATCATAAAAATTTGAATATACATAATGCCCTGTGGCTCAAGAATTATTTCTAGGATTTTTAATCTAACAAAAGAGAAATATTAGCATTTAAAGATGTATGTACAAGGATATTTGTTAGAGTATTATAATAGCAAAAAACCTAAAACAACCTGAATGCTCATCAATAAGGAAATGATTGAAAGAATTATGGTATAGCTACTATATACTATGATACATATGGTAATAGAAACCAAATTCTATTAAATATTATTCAGAATTAATTAATGACTTGAAAGAGTATCCATGAGGAAGGATAATTATTAAGTAAAACAACAAAATTTTAAAAAGGAAAAAATATACAACTTCCCCCAAATACATACTTTACATGTTTGTACAAACAAAGAAAAAGTACAGAAAGAAAAACACCTATTATTTGTATTAAATCAATAAGAATAGAGAAGATGAAGTTATAGGTTTTACATTGGATTATTTTGTATTGTTGAATTCAGAGACCATATATAACTTAAGTAATTCAAGGAATGTAAAGAATGAAAAGTAAGAAAACAAACCAAAATCAAACAAAAACCACAGTTTCTCACTGGCTTCAATAAAAATTCCAAATTCCTTGGCCAGGACTTTAAAGCTTATTATAATCTGTATCCAATTCACCAGGCTTACCAACTCCTACCCTTCCTCGCCTTCCACAGGGACTCGCAGCCAACTGGCCCATTTTCAATACCCATAATTTTCCTTTTGCTCTCTTGCTTCAGTCATTTTACTCCCATTACTTCCACCACCCAAAATATCTTCTCAAAATACAACCATTCTTCAAGGTCCAGCCCAGTCCTACTCCTGTTGGAGGACAATTGCTCACTATCTCAGCTCACTATCTCTGAACTCTAAAAGGGTTTCCTATTCACTTGCCATTAATTATCTGTAAATATATACATGTGTTGTCTCTACACCTAAGCTGTAAGGTTCTCGAGGTCAGGAACCAAGCAATCTCAGTCTTTTTAAGCAACCTGCCCATAGGCATGCAAAAACATATGTTTTTTAATGATATAATCAAACGGTCACTTTTAAAAGTACCATCCTTTGAGACATGTAGACTAAATTCACCATTACAAATTTTCATGCACTTGCGACTTTACCCAGTGTTAGATCTACTCTGGTTATTTTCTCTTAGTTGGCATTTGTATCTGTAATAAGATTGGTAACAAAGATGGTAATAGTTAACCTCTAATTTTTTCTAAGTTAGAGGGTAGTATTAGGTAATGTACCTGAAATTGATTACACTTCTCAGATAATAATTTTTGTTGAGCATCTAAAGAAACCAGATGAGTCTGATAGAGTATCTCTTGCTTGTCCCATTCTCTTGACTTTGCTCTAAATTCCTTTTTAAAAAGTGGGGGACAAACATAAATTGAAGAAAATTATTCACTTAAAAGCACAATGAGTAAGGCTTCTTTCATTTGTACATCTTCATTCTAAACAACTATATCCATTCTTTCCTCATTTGGAAAACAAAATAAAGTCACTCATCTTGAGTTTATTACTAGATATAGCTTCTGATTCTTATCACCAAACCTGTATTCTTAATTTTATTTGTTTGTTTATATGGGATGAGGCTTGGACTGATTTAGTGACTTTGTCCCCTTGTGGATTTCAAGGCTACTCTCCAAGGTAAAGCCAAAATCAGCTCATTCTGGGGGAACAGAACAGCTATTTCAGTCCTAACTTAGGATACCAGCAGAGCTGCCCTGGGGAAGAAGTGGGGTAATGAGTTTGATGCAACATACTTGGTTCTACAAGTTTTTGTTCAAAGTAGTGTATTTGTAGAACATGAATGCTCACAACTTAACACAAGGAAGGGATATGGCTTTGGGAATCAATCAGTCAAGGAAGGCTATAAATTAGGAGGCTCTTACAGTAATTAAAGATGACCTGAAATTGAGTGGTAGTCATAAGGTTGGAAAACTATATATAGATATGCCCCCCTTTGAATATATAATACCCTATGATAAATGGACCATGTTTATTAAGACAAATGGGAACAGTTCATATAAAGTTATTGACTTTGATTCTGACATTTCACAATTTAAAATTAGGTACACAAAAACAGGGTCTTCAATAATAGCGACAAATTTACAAAACTAGGCTCCTTTATAAAATAGCTGATATTTCAAATTAGTATAATGCAGATTTTAAAAATTCCTGTTTACTTTTAGTTTTGGAAGGAATTTTTGGAGTTAGAAGTCAAAATATGGACAAGGTTGACTTACACGGTTCATATCTTTCAGATAATACTAGTATTTAGCAAACACACCCGACAATCTCAATCTTGAAAATAAATATTTCCCAGCATGCTTTAAGAGAAGGCAAATTCTCTTTACGAATTCTACAACAGGTAGAAATGAGGTCAAGAATGAGGCCAAGTAGGCTAGAAATTTGGGTCACAGAAATATCAGCAGGTGCTCATAACAGTCCTGGTTTCTTGATGTTACAGATGTATTGGTTTCAAAACTGGTTTCAAGCCCACAAACATATCCATAGGTTATGGGACCATAAAGAGACCTAGGGAGATTTATTAGGATTTTTTTTAGGGGCTGGAGTTGTCCCTACTAGGTTTCAGAGAGTCCGTAGACTTGCCTAAACCTCCAGAGTAAATTCCCCACGGCTGGAAAAACTTTTCTGGTTCTTCAAGGTTGAGAGTGGGTCAGGGTCATTAAGATTAATTTCTAGGGGAAGTCCATTATATTATATGGTTTTTAATCCCTTTACTAAATACTGGAAGACAAACTCACATTTCCTTAGTGATGGTATATGCCAAGGGCTCTACAAACCTCTACCTGTAAGATGGCTTTCACTTTTTAGTATGAACATTTCATACTTACATAAAAGTAGAGATTTAAAAAAAACTCCCATGTACCCTTCACCCAGTTTGACCACCATCAACCTAACCACCTCCATCCCCCCTCTCTCTCCACCCTTTCTTTGTTGGACTGTTTTAAGACAACTTCCAGACCTCATGTATCCTCACCTCTAAATGCTTCAGTGTGCATCTAAATATATACAAATGTGTATTTTCTTCTCATGTAGCCACAATGTCACCTATAAGATATTTTAACCCCAATTATTGGTGAAAAAATGAAATCTCTGGGAGGCTAACAACTTGCCTACAGGTCACAAGGCAAATAAACGAGTCAGTCAGGAAGTGTTCTAAATTATAAACTGTCATGTTCTTCCACATCAACATGCTATTTCCCATTTCTCTGTTACTAGACCAGTGAATAAACATTTGTCCCAAAGGAAAAACATGCTTAGATGCAGACTAAAACTGGAATAGCCCATTACACATTAATTTTTCATATGGCTCTAAGTAAAAAGTGTTTCCATAATTATACAGATTAAACCACCTATACAGTGTGCTTAAAAATTTTTATATAAGTAGAAACCCATCAAGTCATATATATATTATATATATAATATATATGTATATATACACATATGATATATATACACACATATATGTGTACATGTGTATATATGTGTATATATACATACATATATATTTTTTAGAGAGAGTGCCTGAGCAGAGGAGGGGAGTGGCAGAGGGAGAGATACTCTCAAGCAGCCTCCACCCCCAGCACGGAGCCTGACATGAGGCTCGATCTCATGACCCTGACATCATGACATGAGCTGAAATCAAGAGTCAGATGCTTAATCGACTCAACCACCCAGGTGCTCCAGCTCATATTTTGCTACTAATTTCATCTATAAATTCATGAAATCTATTCTATGTAAATATTTCATTCCCTAAATGCAAAAGTGTTCACACAAAGTACTTAATATTAATTTCAGACTTTTTTTGTCTGAATAATTTGTATGGCTGTGGTTGTCCCATAAAACCCCATGAGAAATCAATTAAAAGCTAATCAGTGACTTGATCTCAGCATTTTCAGTCAAAGCACATCTTTGGGCACCTTCTGAGATCAGGATATTTCTGAAGCCAGTCTGGTCATATCACCATAAGAGCCAGGTAGTTGGTTACACGTGGCACTTGGTGCATTTTCCTATAGAGTCAATTTTACTTAGCAGTAGTAATTTTGTATTTTTTTTTAAAAAACCTGTATTATTCAGTAGAATGTAAAATTTATAGGAATTTAAGAGCTAAAACCCAAGTTTTTCAGTAAAGTTCTTGCAACAGGTTAATTTTAGGGTTGTGGTCCTAGATTTTTCTTTCTTCTTTTAAAGATATTTTGGAGGGAAAGTTTAAGAAGGACTGTGAATTGAAGAGTAAAATGAAAATCAAACAGGGCAACGGCAGTTAGCTAGGAGGAAGTTAAGAGGCAGGAGACCAGGGAAAAGGGCAAACCTGGGCTGGATATGGGGGGTAAAAGAAAAGATCAATTCCTAGGTATGCACCTGGGTGACTGTGAGAGGCCAACTATGATGTATCAGGCAAGTAGGAGGAAGGGAAATCACCAGCTGGGGATGGTAAGGGGGATGCTGGGTTTTAGGGCTTGAGAGCAAAAGAAGAAATGGAATAGGCTATCTTGAGGTCAATTAATGAACAATAATGGAAGGTCTAGGAGCTGGTCTCAGGTTAAACAACAGGAATTTAGAGTAGAATCTATCTGCTGTTACATGACCTCTAGCAGGAATGCTCAAGAGCTCCGAAAAATAATGGGTTTGCTTTTTCCAAGGTCGGGAAGTTAGGAGATAAAAATAAGTGAGTCCGTGAATAATAAGACAGAGATCTCCGAAGCTCTGGGTAATATGTGGTTGCTGTCTTGGAGTGGCACTACCTCTTTAAGAAAAAAACCCTGAAACTCCAAGCCCTCTTCCAAAAACTGTTGGGAGGCTTCATTGGGATTTAAGTACCCAATAGTTAAATAGCCATTAAAAGATTTATTAGATATTCAATTTAACTGACCCCAGGGATGTCCTTCAATTTCACTCAACATCTGCAGTTTCTTTGAACTCTATTTTTTTTTTTTTTTTTTTGGCTCTCCAAAAATGCTGATCTGTATAAAAGATGCATAAATCAAAGTGATGTTTTAATTCGCTAAGTGCCTAAAGGGAAGGTGCACTAAGAAAATACATTGAATGAGCAGCTGATTTGTAATGGTGTTTGTTACCACAGCTGTACGTGCCATGGAGCACAGCGGAGACCGGAGACCGCCAGCCTGTAGCAGCGGCAGGAATCGATCCTGACGGTGCAGGAAAGAAACTAACAAAGTACATGGCTCACCTCTAATTTCTGGTTCAAGTTGCTCAGTTCAAAGGGTGTTTCTTCTTTGAGGTGCGGTAACTCCTTTCGCCGAACTTTACTTTGTTTCATCTGGTGTAGTCTCAGTTTCTCAAAGCTATTCGTCAGTTTGGAAAACTGGAAGTAAGAAAGAATGCCAACGTCTCACTGTGACTGGCTTTTATTTTTTTTTTAATAGTTTTTTTTTTTTAAGATTTTATTTATTTATTTGACAGACATAGATCACAAGTAGGCAGAGAGGCAGGCAGAGAGAGAGGAAGAAGCAGACTCCCTGCTGAGCAGAGAGCCTGACGCTGGGCTCAATCCCAAGACCCTGGAATCATGACCTGAGCCGAAGACAGAGAGGCTTTACCCCATTGAGCCACCCAGGCACCCCAGTGACTCGCTTTTCTGACTTGAATTCACAAGAGTTCTTTTCTTGGGCACATCTTTGATGATTTAAGTCATGATTGGAAAATGCAGTAATGCTTAAATCTTCTGATTTGTGAAGACAGGACCAGTTATTAAAACTAAATTATTGGAGCTGAACACCATTCGGTTTTCATGTGAATTCGGGACTTCATCAACTGCACAGTTAAATGAGTCACTCATTTAACAAAACATAAATGTTTTGTTTAGCTTTGTTTTAACCATATGTAGCAAAGCTTACAAGTTTTAAAAACCAAGTTTTTTCTTTTATTTAGTGCCATCTTGTGTTGACAATTTTAATTTCAGTAACCCCTTCTATAAAATAACAAGTATGTATATTTTATTCAAGAAACTGAAAACTGAATTTAAAAGCTACAAATAGCATAAACTACTTGTTCATGTTGATAGAAGTTTAAATAAATTTAAGTATCAAATTGATACAATTTTTTTCTTAGCAATAATTCTTTTAACTTAGACTGTACTATTTTTTCTGTTTTTTTTTTCTGTTTTTTTTTGTTTGTTTGTTTTGTTATACCTTCAATAATAGATTAGAAGCAGCATGATCCATCAACATCTGTGGAGAAATTTCTAGATAACTATTTATAAAAGTTTTTTGGTTTTATTTTGAACTTTGAAATAATTATAATTACAGTATAATTATAAGGTATAATATTAAGCCAGGAAATGACATTGGTACAATAGATGTATATAGTTTTATGCTATCTTATCACCTGTGTAGATTTGTGTGACCACAACCACAATCAAGATACAGAACCATTCCAACAGCACAGAGACCTCCCTGCCTTTGTAGTGATACTCAGACCTCTCATCTTCCCACCCCTAACCCCTGGCAACCACTAATTTATTTCTATATCTATAATTTTGTCATTTGAGAATGTTATAAAATGGAATCAAATAGCATATGACATTTTGAGATTGGGTTTTTTTAGTCCCCATAATGCCCAGAAGATGCATGCTTGTATCAATAGTTCATTCCTTTTTATTATTCAGTCTTATTCCATGGTATGGAGGGAACTGCATTTGCTTGACCATTCATTTTGGTTATTTCCAATTTTGGCTCCCACAAATAAAGTTATGAACAGTCACATCTACTTTTTCTGATATTAATATAGTCACTTGTTTTCTTCTTCTCATATTATTTTTAAAATTGAAATATTTTTAAAATTGAAATTATATTTCAATGGCCATAAAAATCACCATTTAAAAATAAAATTAACTGGTTTTTAGTATATTCCATAGTTGTACAACGATCAGATTACCTGATTTCAGAATATTTTCATTACCACAAAAAGAAACCCTAGAATGTTAGAATGGTTATATATTTCCTCCTACCCCCAGTCCCTGAAACTATTAATCTGCTTTCTCTCTCTAGGGATTTGCCTATTCGGATCAGTTCATTTTAGTGGGATCATACATTATATGATCTTTTGTGTCTGGCTTCTTTCACTTTACGCTTTCAAGGTTCATCTGTGTTGTAGCATGGATCAATACCGAATAGTATGCCATTGCATGGATATGCCATATTTGGTTTCACTGTTCATCAATCGATGGACTTTGGATTCTTTCTAGTTTTTGCATATTACAAATAAAGCTGCTATGAGCACTTGTGTACAAGTTTCTGTGTGGATACATATATTTATTTCTCTTGGATACATAAGTAGGAGTGGAATTGCTGGATCATAGGGAAACTCTGAGTTTAACTTTTTAAGGCACTGCCGAACTACTTTCCAAGTGGCTGCACCATTTCCCAGTATTACTGAGAACATACAGGGTTCTAATTTCTCCATATCCTCACTGACATTTGCTATTGTCCATCTTTTTGATTATAGCCATTCTGGCCAGGGTAAATGAGTATCTCGTAATTTGATATGCATTTCCTCAATGACTCATGATGTTGAGTATTTTTTCGTATGCTTATTGGATACTTGTATAGCTTCTCTGAAAAAATGTCTATTCATATCTTTGCCCATTTTAAAGTTAGGTCATTTACTTTTTATTATTGACTAGTACAAGTTTTTTTTTTCTGGACACTAGTCCTTTATCAGATATATCATTTGTAAATATTTTCTCCCACTTTGTGAGTTGTCTCTTCATTTTCTTGATGGTGTCCTTTGAAGCACAGAGGTGGTTTGATTTTAATGAAGTTAAATTCATCTGATTTTTCTTGTGCTTTTGGTGCCAAATCTAAGAAACCATTGCCTAATCCAAAGTCATGAAGATCTACTCTGTGTTTTTTCTAAGAGCTTTATAGATTAAGTTTTTACAGTTAGGTCTTTAATCCATTTTGAGTTCATTTTTGTTTATGGTTTAGGTTTAACTTAGTTCTTTTACATGCGGATATTCAATTGTGCCTTTATGTTTGTTGAAAAGACTCTTCTTTCTCCACAGAATTATCGTGGCACCGCTTCTGCTCTGATTAGTATTTGCATGGTATTTTTTTCTACCTTTTTATTTCAAATTACCTATATAGTTATGTCTGAAGTGAGTTTCTAGAACAGAACATACTGTGAGGTCATATTTTCTTAATTTATTCTGTCAATCTCCATCTTTTAACTGATGTATTTAGACATTTCCCATTTAATGTAATTATTGATATATTAGAGCTTAAGCCTTACTCTTGTTGTTCTTTTTTGTTTTCCAGTTTTTGGTTTCTCTATTTTAGCTTTTCTGTTTTCTTCAGGGTTATTTGAGCATTATTTATAACTCTTTCTTGGTTTATCTATAGGGTATTTGAATATTATCTATTTGAATAGCTTTCTCAATTGGTGATCTAGGTATTACATTATATATACATAAGTCATTACAGTCTACTGGTGTCAACATCTTACCAGTTCAAGTGAAATGCAGAGGTTTTACTTTTTTTTATGTCTCTCTTTGCCCTGACCCATTTGTAACATAATTGTCTTAAGTATTCCTTCAACATACATTAAGAACTGTGTTAGACATGGTTATAATTTTTGCTTTATCTGTCAAACAATTTAGAAAACTCAAAGAGAAGGAAAGTATTGCTTTATCCATTTTTTAAAATGCTTTCCATTGTTTTTTATTCCTTCCTGATATCTCAAGATTCTTTCTTTGTCATTTCCTTCCTGCTAAAGGAACTTTCTTTAGCCATTCTTTGAAGGTAGGTTTATTAGTGACAAATTCTCTTAGTTATACTTCATTTGAGAAGGACTTGGTTTTCCCTTCATTCCTAAGGATATTTTTTCTAGGCATAGAATTCTGGGTTGACATTTATGTTTTTCAGCAAATGAAAAATGTCCCACATTCTCTGGCCTCCATGGTTTCTGATGAGAAATCTGTTATCTGAATTGATTCTTCAGGTAGGTAAGGTGTTATTTCTCTCTTCTGCTTCCAAGATTTTTTTTCTTTGTCTGTTGGTTTTGAGAACTTTGTCTACAATGTGTCTCGGTCTTGGTTTCTCTGTATTTATCTTGTTTGACTTTCACTCAGATTCTTGAATCTGTAGGTTTATATCTTTTACCAAGTTTTGACACTTTCACCTGTACTTCTTTGAATACTTTCTCAGTCCCACTCTCCTCTCCCTTCTGGGACTCTATGACACAAATTTCCAATCTTTTGTTATAGTCCTGCATGTCCCTTAGCTTCATTTTCTTTTAGTCTGTTTTTTCTCTGTTGTTCAGATTGGTTAATTTCCATCCCGTTATCTTTAAGCTCACTAACTATTTCCTCTGTCCTCTTCATCCTACTTTTGAGTACATCCACTGAATTCTTTTAGTTTGGCTATTTCATTTTCCAGAGGTAAAATTTCTAACTGAGAGAAAATTATAGTTTTATTATAGTTTTGTTTATTATAGTTTTGTTTCTTGGCTATAACTTTCATTTGTTTCAGGTGTGTTTGTAATTGCTTGCTGAATCATTTTTATAACAGCTGCTTTAAAATCCTTGTTAGATAATTCTAACATCTGTATTCACCCAGTGTTGCCATCTCTTGGTTGTCTTTTCTCATTCAAGTTTAGATCTTCCTGGTTCCTGGTGTGATGGGTTGTTTTTTTAACTGAAACTTGGACATTTTGGGTATTGTACTAGATTTTCTTTAGGGATTGTGTTTCAGCCATCCTTTTCTGACAGCACTCTGGCAAGGAAAGGGAGACGCTGCCTCATCACTGCCAGGGGGCAGTGGGAGTTCAGCTCTTGGCCTCAGTCGGTAACCCGAGGGAGATGTTCCTTATCCCTGCTGGGTGGAAATGGGAGTTCAGGATCCCCACTAGTCTTCAATGATACCACCTTGACTGGAGGGGCCTAGGTACCTTATTTTTGCCTCTCACCTGTCCTTCAGTGAAAGTGTAATGAGGGCAAGTGGACTCTTTACCACTGAGAGGTGGTAAACATCCTGATTCCTCATTAGGCTTCCCTTGATACCATTCAGAGAGGAGGGGGATTGCCTGCTCACCACCAAATGGGCATACTAGTCCAGGCTCATTAACACCATGGGTTGGGGAGGGCCTTGCCAATGCTTACTGGTCACGAGATTCCTGGCTCTCCACTCCAGTCTTCTCTCATACCACCCAGGCTCCGGAGCCTGGACTACCTCATTATAAGCTGATGAGAAAGAGGCTGTCTACATAGTCTGTGCTGAGCTGGGGGTGGGTTTGGGGCTGAAGTCTTTTTCGGTGGTGTTGGCTGGAGTGGAACAGTTATTATCTAAAAGTGTATAATCTTGCTAAGTAGTCTTTTTCTGGGTCTTTTGGCTGCAGAAAGTAGGCATTCCTTGGGATTGTTTTTGTTTGTGCCTGGGTTGTCAACTTCTCCATTCCCCAGCATGGGATATAAGGGGCAAAGAGAAATCCCAGGGAACTCACTACTATGTCACTCCTTGGATACCAAGGTTTTAGTTGGCCTGTCTCCCTCTACTTCTTAGAGTCTTCGCATTTTATAAATAATGTCCAGGTTTTCTAGTTTTAATTAGCAGGATCTAAATGCATCTACTCCATCTTACCAGAAGTGGAAATCTCAAATATATATGTGTATATATATATATATATATATATATATATATAATATATATTATATATAATATATAATTTAATCATAGTTTCATAATGGATAGAAGGAAAAGAAAATATTCTCTTTTAAAAAGAAGCAGTTTCTGGGGCGCCTGGGTGGCTCAGTGGTTTGGGCTGCTGCCTTTGGCTCAGGTCATGATCTCGGGGTCCTGGGATCGAGCCCCGCATCGGGCTCTCTGCTCCACAGGAAGCCTGCTTCCCTCTCTCTCTCTCTCTCTGCCTACCTTTCTGCCTACTTGTGATCTCTGTCTGTCAAATGAATAAATAAAATCTTTAAAAAAAATAAAAAAAATAAAAAGAAGCAGTTTCTATGAGAAAGTTTTGATAGAGTTGAGTTATTCAAATAAGAGTATGGTAAAGTATATCCTTAAAATATTTTAGGAAAACAAAATTGTAGATAAACCAGGAATTTCAAAGAAGGAATCAGTAGAGTGAGCTAGCAGCAACCAAAGCATGTTTGCTACAAGATAGCATTTTCTAGTTAGAAGAATGACATATTACGAGCTATTATGCAAACCAGTTCTCTCTTTTTCCCTCTTTCCTTCTCTGCTGCTCTCCTCTTTAACGCTTTTCTTTCTTTTAACATGAGAAGAAAAGAAGAGCAGAAAACTGTAGTGGAAGCAGATGGCTGCTCTTTCAAGAACAATGTAGTTTTTCCAAAATGTATCCTATGAAACACATGTTTACAGTGTTTACACTGTAATAGTGTACTACAGTATAAGCCGGTTTTAGCTTAAAAAATACAGTTCCATGATCAAATATGTTTTGAAAAATGCTGGATTAAAAAGGTTAAATGGATTTGTTTGAAACAGGAATTTGCACAGCCTGTCATATGCTAGCATGCACTGTGAATGTCCAGGAGCCACCAGGAAGTAAACAGCATTTCCTAAAACTTTCAATATTAGCATTCCACAGAACACAATTTTGTGAAATTGCCATAAGGCAATAATTTGTTGGTTAGCCAGCAGCCAAGTAATAAAATGAAGCTGCAAAGCAACTAATGGCAGGGATTCATGTATTACATGACCACTCAGCACCTGTAAACAAGCCTTACAACTTTTTAACAATGGACATGAAAAGAAACCCAGAGATTAAAGATCTGGTAAGCAGTAACTGAACTAATGAAATGTAATTCTGAGATGGTATATCACTTGTATCTCCATTTCTTTATTTTTTTTAAAAACTTATTCCAGATCGTGTTTATACTGAACAAATACAGTGATTTAATATATATGTTGGTATTTCAGAGCTTTATGATTACAGGAAAAACAAGGTTGATTGAGTTAAGTGTTAAATGCTTAGTCTTAGAAAAACCATTTAGTTTTGTAATTCAAGCTACCATCTAGTGGCAGCTCTTTGAATTGCAGGAAAAATGTGTAAATTTACTAGCTGGCCAGTCTTTTAAGATTATGCTGAATGGTATCAAATGTTTCATATCCAATCTTAATAGCTGATGACTTCCCTAAGAAGGTACTTAAGAAATAATTAACTACTTCAAGCTCACTTAATTGTATTATCACTTGTGAAATCTTTGCACTTCATAAATTTCATGATCAAACTGTTATTTCCCATTGATTCATTTATTAAGTTAAGCAAGGACAAGAGCAGCTACTAGATCTGAGATGCACAGATAATGATTGCCCTATGCAATATTTGTGGTAAGGGAGAGAAGATTTTTGGCTTGCTAGCACAATGAGGAAGTGGAGGAATAAATAACAAAGAAATCAGTATCCCTATTCAGAAGTACCAAAGACCAGTTTTTTTCTCTTCAATTATCTATTTCATAATAGCAAAGTCATTTTTGTTGTTCATATTGCTAGCTATTATCATGTAATTAATCAACAAGTCATCTGATGAATAGAAAGGTAATAGTCTTGCACTATGCTAACAGTTAAAGGGATAAAGAGCTGACAGTCTTAATAAAAGAAACAATCTAATAAAACAATGAAAGACAGTCAAACATATAGCCCTTCATTAAATATAAAAACTTCACTTGTATTAAAAATATACCATTTTAATAAAATCAATACAACTTATAAATACATAAATTTGATATAATTTTATATGTGAAAACATGTATCAAAATGTGTTAAATCATCAAAGGAGATTAATTTACATTGTTTCCTTACTTGAGCTTTTAGGGTTTGCAGTTGTCCTTCATAATTTTGCGTCATTGCTAAGTTACATTTTTCCAGACTGTCCAGCTTCTGCCTAAGTAAGCCCACCTGCAGCAAGAACAAAACTTAATTTTGATTTTTTTCTAAATTTTGCCTGATGAAAGCAGAAAATGTGCAAAGGAGGAGCATGCTTTAAGTAAAACTGCTGTCCTCAAACGAGAATAAATATTTGCACTGCAGTTCTTAAAATAGCTATTAATAATGAAAGTCACAAAACCCCACATTGCTGGTGCTATTCCACTGGGTACACATAAGAACAGGGCGGTATGGATGTCTGACAAAAGATCCGTGTCACCATCACATCTGACATTAAGGTTTAGAATTTACTTTGCATTATTTTTTCAGGAGGCCATGTCACCATCACTCAGGCAGAGCCTCTGCGGATGCAGTTCTGTTTTTATTTTGGGCACCACTGTCTTCAGTGGGCGCTCTGCTTCGGGGGCACCACAGAGTGTGGGCTGCATTTTTAGAAGAACATTTCAAAAAGAGAAGAATGATGTCTCAGAGGAGTTCCCAGGGGTTTGGCTTGCAGAATTGGCTGAAAATGCAAGGGAAGCACCTGTGTACACATCTGGGTCATCACAGATATGGGAGCAAGAAAATAGTCTCTTGCATATTCCGGGCCTGATGACCTGCCTCCACTCTGAAGGGAAGCCAAATGCCAGTAACTAAATAACTCAGTTAACTATGTCAAGAGAGAAGTTCTACTGGGAGGCCAACAAAGGTAGAGAGATGGCTGAAGAACAAGTTGGCTGATGATGGTTTTGTATAAGATTAAAGTAAATACTTCTCTTAGGCCTCACCCAGAAGAAAAATTCATAGACACAAAAGTCTGCATTAGGTCAAGTTCGTGATTTTTCTGGAACTCGTCTGGAAGCCCGAGAGTACTCGTACGTTCCACCTGCTGTAAGCAACCTTGTGGAGGCTGGGGGCACTCCTCTTAAGAGGGGGCCCACATATATTCACACACCCCCTTCACCTAACTTTTTTCTTCCCTGTCCCACAATCATGTGTTGACATTTCACTTCTTTCTGGAAATGTTCTCCTAGTAGATTTGAAGAGATACTTGACTTAGCCATTACCAAAGACAGAGTTTGGACAACTAGCTTGTTTCTACAGTTGCAAAAGCACTGACATCTTTACTTGCAAACAATATTTATTTCACATATATATATTGAATATCTATTTACTTTTATAGATTGCATTTTGTTTTTCTGCATCAGCAAATTTTTATGGGTTGAGGTTCCAATTGTCACTTATTTGATGGAACACATTTAGCACGCTACGACAGAATTCCAAGCAGTAAAGGCTACCGCTGTTGCCTGATAAAAAGTATACATAATGAAAAACATACCCTGGAGAGAATAAATATTATTTATAACTGCCTGAGGAATTAACAATACATATATTCAGTACCTCTTGGCCTTTCTGATCCAAGCATGTTTGTGCATTTGCCAACTCTTGATCCCGAAGATCTAATCGTGTCTCCAAAGCCCGCATTTTCCTTTCCCAATCCAATTTTTTGTTGCTTACCATGATGTCAATTTGCTCCATTAATTCCTGAAGTTCGGCCTCACAAGGAGAAGCTCTGGCAATGGTTGAAAAGTGAAACACATTTTAAAAGAGGGAAATGTGAGGACAAGAAAAATTATTCCACTGCTCTGAATAGTGCTGATCATTGTTTCCTCAAATTGTTCAAATACTTAAATAGAAAGAAGTCTGGAAGCCAGAGGTTAAATTTTAAACTAAAACTGAAAGCTAATTTCAGAGTAAACAATGAATATACATTAATTTTTTTAAAATGACATCTCCTAAATTATAGTTGCTGTCCTAATATAATGCAATAATTGATAAAGACACTGCTTCTGTTCTCTTCTTAGTATATGTGGTAGCACCTGGGTCTCCCAGAGCCAAAAATTTTGACTTGGACAAGGAAATCCTAAAATGAAAACACATGTGCAGATTATGTTATATCAGAAATAAGGTGACAATAAATGAAGTTAGCTGAAAAAAATTAAATAAAATAACAATTTTAGAGTGGACTGATTCTATGGAAAATTTGAATTATGAAAAAGGTCCAATGCTCTTCTATGTAAATGTACGAACATGTACCTATGTCTGTCATAGCTTGACTAAGTTTGGTGGCAGGCAACCTGGGACTCCAACCATGCCTATCAGGGATAGAAGAGCAACCCCAGGCTAGGAAGGGCCCGATTCAAGGGTACTAATTGGGTGACAGGGATTGTAGTGTGATCTGACTGGTGTCCCTTTGGAAGGAATCTGATCAGGCAGGTGTGGGCAGAATAATGTAAGTCTTTAGATAATGGGGATACTGTGAGTCGGGTAAGGGGCAATATCTTGGTTCTCAGAGGGTCTATTTATAATTGAAACAAAACCCTTGTAATAGCTAGATTTATAGAGGTGCTAATTGTGAGGACAGATTGCTGTTGCTCCCAGGGCAGGGTTCTCCTTCAAAGAAGCTGATGTATTCCACAGGGGCCTGGAATAAGTCCAGTTATTCAGACTGGATATGCAGGCAGATGTTGAAGCCTCAGATTTCAGCCTACGGAACACACACACATCCAGGATTAGAAAGCGAGTTATTTCAGTATCCATTCAATGGTGGTGATGGGGCTTCTAATATATTTGTGTGGGTGGAAGGAAGGCAGGAGGAAAAGGCAGGCGAGAAATATCTCCTCCATTTAGTTTCACCAAATCAGAATTTTAGAGGTAATTAAAAGTCATTTAGCATATTCTGAAAAATGTCAGGCCCAGAGAGGTCAAGGTCACACAGTAATTAGTGGGAGACCCAGGTCAAGATCGTAGGCAGCTGCTTCCCATCTTCAGCTCCTTTCCGTGTACCACATAGCAAAAGACACAATGTTTTGAATAAGAACTCACTTGAAAGATACAGCGTAGATTAGCTCCATTGCAATAAGGTTAGGAAGAGGTAGGAGAACCCAAAGAACTCAGAATTCCCAGGATCAATTTCTAAAATGCCCAGGCAACCTGAACGAAGGGTGTCCCTTTGATAGGCTCATTCACCAGAGGACTCAGCAGTTTTGACATCAGAGAGCTTCTAAGTACAAAGTGCCATTCTGAAGTCTTGTAGGATTTCTGGACTAAGGCCCAAAGGCTCTCCATTTTCACTTAAAACCTAAAAAAAATCTGAGGGAAAGGAAGTACTAATTCCTCTATAAATAAGCTTATTGAATTTTAATTGGAGTTACGACATGGGGAAAACCAGCAGAACAAAAAGAATCGTTTTCACACCATTTTCTTTTCATAACAACGTGTATCACCTTTGCCATAATTATATTGTTTTTCTGCTATTGTAAGCTCTGAAAGGGCCATTTTATCACCATCTCACTGGAGCTCAGCACAGTGCTCCAGCACATAGCAGATACTCAATAAATTTTTGAAAAACGAACAAATGAGTCCTTTTCATCATTATTTGCTCAGCATGTAGGAACGCACCATGCCAATGGAATTAAAATATAGGCCAAAAGTAGAGAGCAACATAATGGAAGCCACTCAGTCAATATTGTTAAATAAAGGAGCGTATGGTTTCTTTCCTGACTATGACTATGCCATGCAAAAATCAGGATATTATACTCAGATTGGAAGGACTTTTACAAGTCACCGTGTCCAACTACCCACCCAGTGTTTGCACGTCTTTCACAATGTTTCGTATGAGAATCATCTATGATGCCCTGCTGATCAGATTCAGCAGATCTAGAACAGAGGTCATTCTGCATTGCTAGCAAAGATATCAGGTGATCCTGGTGAATGCCAAGGCTTGTGATCTGTTTCACAGTATCACTGCCAAAAGGTCAACCAGCCTAGGTCTGAATTTCTCCTTTACCAGGTAACCGCTATCTGAGATTGTAGCCAGATAGCAATGAGTTTTAAGAAGTTCTTTCTTATTTTGAAGAGCTCTTTCACCCCCTGGTTTTAATTTGATAAATTAGGACCATGCAGAACAAGTGCCTTTTCAACACAGTAGACCTTTGAGTACTTGAATACAGTTATTAATATGTCAAATACATTATCTGTACCTCCAGATTCTTCCAGGTTTTCTCAGTATTTAGTAGTAGATACTGAACATTCCTACAGACAATGGCCAGAACACTTACCCACAACTTCTATAGCAATAGTCCTAGAATGGTCAGGACTCGGTCAATGACTGATGGCTTCCTTAATTTTTGCCCCCACTTCCAACTCAGGACCAACTGGAGAAAGTCAAATACAGTCCCCAAACTAATCATATAGAACACCCCCTTTCTACTAATCCTGCCTCCGTCTTCCCTGTAACAACCTCCATCCAAAGAAAGCATGCCCAAAGCCTTCTCTTTTGTTTACTGTAAAGCTTTCCCACTAGCCTTCAAGTCTCTGCCAAATGTAAGTGATGTTTGCTGACTCCCTTGCAATAGCAAGCTTTGAATAAATAGGCTTCTTTTGCTCTCATTTGGGTGGTCTTTGCTTATGTCCATAAGTATCTTTATTTCCTCCAATTGCCCGTGGAAATTTCTTTTTTCTCCACCCCTCACTACCTACTATACTGCCTGGAAAATACTAGATGCTTAACATACCATTTGTTGAATGAATGAAAAAGTGAATGACTACGTTAAGATTTTCAGACCCTTTATAATCCTGGTGGCTCTCTACTGAACAAGAGTTCCTGTGTTGATTCCTCCTTGAAATGTACCATTCAGAACTTTAACAGAACACCCCAGGTGTTGTCTAACCAGTTTAGGTAGGGGTTCTCACATCCTGTTTTTGGTGCTATGCATTTTTATTCAAGCAGATAAAGATCACCTTAGCTTTGAATCTAGGAAGGGGAAAGGCAAAGGAGTGATATAATACCATTTCAAGGTGAGTTTATTCATGTCCGAACACCTTTTTCACATATGCTACAAACAAGGCCACTATCCTGTGCTTGTTTCATCCTGGGGGGTGGGGGGCTGCTCTAAGGGCAGAGCTTTATATTTATCCTTATTACATTTCATTGTGATAGTTTCAGCCTCTCAACGTGTGTTGTCATCACTGGTTTGTTAATGAAGCAAACATCCATTCAGGGACTGCTGCCCGCTGTGTGAGGAACTGGGAAGACAGAGACACATGACCTGTGCATAGAGACACCTGCAAGGCAGGGACAATACAAGACTGATGAATACGTGCAGCTCTTCGGGGACTAGAAAGCAAAGGTACTAAATACAATCTTGGACAAGATGGGTTACCACAGAAGCCTTCCTCAAGGAGCTTATTATGTTTTGGGATCCTGTATGTCAGAAAATATATTCACTATACCTCTCAGTTTTGTGTCATCTGCAGATCTGATAAGCAAAGCATTAGTTGTTTCATATATAAATACATTTTTTTCCTACAAGTGACTGTAAAATATCACACCAGACAAGACAGAGGACAGGGCTCTCTGGCATTCCACTACCAAGCTCGTCAGAGTGACAGGGATCAGGTGATTATTTCTTTTCTTATAATAAGTTTCTAATCCACTTATTTAAATTTATAATCTTTTCTCTTTTTTCCCCCTATAAAAATGTCATGAAAAGCCCTGTAAAATAATATGGCAAAGCCCAAGTAAGATTCTATCTATAAGCTCCCTGATGCACCGGTATATCAGCCCCGTGAGCCCGGCTGATCTAGTATGTGTTTGTGCTGAGTCCTGGGGTCACTGCTTCCTCCTTTGGATGCTCACAAGCCACCCATAATCCCTTCCAGAATCTTCCTGAAGACTTAGTCAAACTCAGATTTACATCCAGCTCAGCTTTCTGTCAAATTTAATATTCCTTTTTGAAATTCAATTGACTAATCTACTAGTGTATCTTCCCTTCTTCAGTTTTTCAGGGATAATTAAGAGCAAGTTGGTCTCCACAGAATCAGTATTTTCTCCTAAATCTAATGAACTTCAAAATGAAATACAAAAGGCTTAGTTTAGCATTCTCCACAGAGCTGGGCACTAACACTATTCATAGTTTCATTTCTTCCCATAGTCAAATGCTGACTAACACTACGCTAATTACTTTCCTGTTCTTCCTCTTACAGATCCTCACAACATTCCATAAAGTAGGTCTTATTTTTCCAATTTTAGAAAAGTTGGTGGAGGCATTAAAAAAGAAAAAAGTCCTCTGAGTCTTCCAGCTTTAAGAAGTAGGTGGATTGTGGCTGATACACTACTGTAGACATATAAAACTTGGCTCTGACTACTGGGTTTATCCCCAGGGGGTAATTCCCAAGAGAAGGATTGTGCGGTCAGGAGAGAGGTCTCAAACCAGAAGGAAGGGGACACACTGAGATTTGCAGGGTGATGTACTAGTCTGACGGGACTAGAGTCAAAATATGTGAAGAGAGCAAAATACAAAGCTGATGGTTTAAAATGGTGGTAGGTGGCCAGAGTGTAGGGGGGGCAGGAGAATGGAAAGTAGAGAGTCATTCAGAGTAAAAAGAGCTAGAGTAAGATACATGGACATGTAGGTTACTCCAAAGTCCTTTCACGTATGGGCTTACGTGCTGGTCCTTACAAAGGCAGACCTTCATCAGACAGACGGCTATGGTGACCATATTATCTATTATCCAAACCAGGACAATTTTGAAAGTGGAAGAGGCACTCATGACAATTATGCCAGGACAAAGGTATAAAACAGTGATTGTTCTGGGCCAAGGGGGATGTAGGGACAACCTGCCTACCCATCATCAATCTGGAAAATAGAAATGGAAAAAGAGGTCTGTAAAGACAAAGTGAGTTCATTTGGGGACGTAAGAGATGTCAGAATAGAAATGGATCTTGGGTTTGAGAGAGAGAAGAGGGGGTTTGAAAAACAAACATGGAAATCATTGTGGAGGAAGTGGAGGGATTGAGAAAGGAAAGCATAAGCTGAAGAGAAAGAGAAGACTATGTTCCGCAACATGGAAGAGTCTAAGAGAATGAGTCTCCAAAAGGTTGATGGGTAATATAGACCATCATATCAGGTCTTAATTTTTCAAGATATTTTAATGAAACTCTTCTAAAATGAAGCAGTTATATTACTTAGTTATATTATTATTATATTATATATTATATCTATTATATATAATATATATTATTATATATTACTTGGTTTATATTGCTATATATTTAGTCATACCAATATAATTTAACTTTTCTGTGGTGGCTCATAGACCCTGTTCTGTATATCAAATACTGTACCACCCCAGAAACTTAAATAGAACCAAATGGGAGATATTCCAGATGCCCCAGAACCCACTTTCATAGACATATCTGTGATGTCAACCTGCTCTATAGTTGACTGTTCCCCCAAGACAGTAAAGTGAAAGGCTTACTACTTTATGACTCCTCCATCACAATTTCACAGTTGCCTTCCTTCAAAATTGGCTACCAAATTATAGCTAAAAATAGCTTTTCTCTAGCACTTTTCTCATTGTCCAAAAAATGCTATTTACTGTCATCACTAATGTGTGCTGACTTACCAGCTTTACAACGCCTATCTTTACTGCATATTTAAGATGGTGGCTTATTCTTAGTCTATTCTTCTCACTCATCTGTAATAAGCTTAATGTTGGAATGTGGAGGGGTAGAAATCCCTACATTCCTCAAAAGCATGCTTACATGTACTTATCAAGGCTTTATTCTAGAGCCTTCATCAAAATCATCAAAGAGAGACATTTACAGAAATAAAATGCAATGTGATAGCTTTCAAGTCCCTGTCAATGTTTTATCAGAATTCTAGATACAGGGGCTCGGTGGGTTAAGTCTCTGCCTTTGGCTCAGGTCATGATCTCAGAGTCCTGGGATCGGGCCCCACATTGGGCTCTCTCCTCAGCAGGGAGCCTGCTTCCTCCTCTCTCTCTGCCTGCCTCTCTGCCTACTTGTGATCTTTCTCTGTCAAATAAATAAATAAAATCCTTAAAAAAAAAAGGAATTCTAGATATATACAAATTTAATATCTAACAGCTTTTATGTTCTAAAAAGAATGGAAGATCTTGTAAATACCTGTATTACAGTTAAACTTTTTCTAAAAACTTTTTCTATAATGACTACTCCTCTTCTGAGTAACATCTTGGCTCACACACTGAATAATAGAAGAGGATAGTTGAAATATTAGCAAACACCAACCCTCTTTCTGCAGGTGATTTTTATAATTACTTAAAAATACAAATAACCAAACTATCTCCATAAACTTATATATCTGACACATTTCATATTAATATGGAGAACCATGATATGATTAATAATAAACTATATATAGGTTAGTTTGGATTCTATAAGCCAATCTCTGGGACAATTAAAACTCCCTCTTGCTAAAAGGTCTATCTGATGAAAGACTGCAGTGATAGTACAAAGGAGGGTAGCCACTTAACCCCTTTTTTATTTAAAACTAGAGCCAGCTAGTTCACTGGATCCTAACAGCAAAGAATTAGCTAAGCATTGATAAAATTTGTTTTTCCAATATTAGGAAAATAAAAAAGATGCTGGTTCCTGAATGTTGGAAATGAACCGTCCAATGCCTGCTTATTCTTATAACTTCCAAATCTCTCTCTGCAGCCAGAGCTCTGAGCTCCAGACTTCAATATCCAACTACCATTCAACATCAACATTCCCACAAGACGTCTATAGGCATCTCAAACTTCTCATATTCAAAACAGCACTTGAACCCCCACACCACAGACCTGCTCCCACTCCAGTCCACTCAGTCTCTTTAATTGGCATTGCAGCTATAGCAGCTCAAGATCCAAACCCTCATGACTTGAGATTCGTGTTTCCTCAACCTCCAGAATAACAGGTCTATTGGCATTGCCTCCAATATATACCCTAAATTCTGATCACTTCTCACCCTGTCCAGTGGTAAGAACTTGGTCTGAGTCATCCTTATCACTTGTCTGATTCCATTCTTATCTCCCACTTGGATAGGTGCCTGCACCCAACATCCACCCTTCCTTTCTTCCATAACAGATCTCCAGTGTTACTCAGAGTGGAAATGTGTCCAGCTAAAAGTACAACTACATTGGCCAGTCTCTCCTGGAGCTAGGCATGGCCATGCAACAAAATCTGGCCTGTGAGAGGTAATAGCCATGAAGCTCTTTAGAAGAGAGCTAGAGTGGTGGTCCTTGTGCCTATGCATCGCTCATACTTTCCACTTGGGGGCACTCAGCCTGATTTCCAGGGTACAGAACCTGCATTTCTTTGCTTGAATCCCTCTTCTTGCCACTAGGGTCCTCTGTGCCACCTGTGTGATAGGCCAGAGGTAACAGGAAATTAAAGCCCTCCAGGAAGCAATCCTCAACCAGTGAATGTCAGTTATTGGTATGTAAATACTCACTTTCTCCCTGGATGGGATATCTCTAAGGGCTGTGCTCTAGACTGCGCTCTAGACTGGGTTCCAGAATCTCCCCAGTAGGTTTTGTTTCAATCACTCTCAGTGGTAGCTGGTTTCATAACTTGCCCTTTCTTATTTCACTTCCCTGTCCCTATAGGTGGTAGGCCGAAACACGATCCCCAAAGATATCACATCTGAAAGTCTGCAATAAGTAAATAAATGCTACTTTATTTAGAAGAAAGGTCTTGGCATAAGTTGATGATCTTGAGTTGGGAGATTATCCTAGATCATCTGCTTGTGCCCTAAGAAAGAGGCAGAGGAAGATGGGACACACACAGGAGAAGAGATATGGAGATGAACCAGAGAGGGGCGTGAAGATGCTGGCTTGAAAGGTCAGAGATATGCGGCCAGGAGCCAAGGAGTGCTGACAGAAGCCACCAGAAACCAGAAGAGGCAAGGAATGGATTCTTCCCCAGAGCATCTGGAGAGAATGTAGCCCTCCAGATGCCTTGATGTTGACCCAGGGATACTGACTTTGGACTTCTGGACTCCAGAACTGTGAGTGAATCCATTTTGGTTGTTTTACACCACGTTTGTCATATAGCAGTCAGAGGAAACTAATACACCACATTTTTCATCTCCCAAAGAAACCACATGCATCCAAATCCTTGTTTCTTGGGGCTTTGGCTTCTGGAAGAAGCCAAAATAAAATGCTGGTGTGCGCTCTTCTGCTTTTACCCTATTGCCCTTGCTCTGCTCCCACTCTGGAAGGAGATGTAATGGTTGGGGCAGGTAGCCATCTTGTGGTCATAAGGGGACCACAAACAAAAAAGCCCCACCCTGAGGGTGGGGAAGCAGAAAGCTACACAGAGACTTGTATACATAGCTAATGATTTGGTATCTTCAGCTGGATGTGTAACAGGCATCGCAAACCAAGCTTGCGTTTTCTCTAGTCTTCCTTGTTTTAATAAATGACAGTCTTATCCTTCCAGATGGTGGGCAAAGAGTCTTGCATCATCCTTTGCCCATCTATCTCTTGCACACCACATATCCAATCCACGATCTCTAAATATTGTCAGCACTTGGCTCAGTGGTTTAAGCCACTGCCTTCAGCTCGGGTCATGGTCTTGGGGTCCTGGGATCGAGTCCCACATCGGGCTCTCTGCTCAGCGGGGAGCCTGCTCCCTCCTCTCTCTCTCTGCCTACTTGTGATCTCTCTCTCTCTCTCTCTGTCAAATAAATAAATAAAATCTTTAAAAATCTTTTAAAATCTTTAAAAAATGTACCCATTTGTTTCTATTACTACTTTACCAACCTGATCCCAATCACTGTCATCTCCCACCCGAATTACTACAATGGCTTCGCTTGTCTGTGGTCTCTTCTCCGCAGAGTAACCGGAGTAAGTGTTTTAAAACGCTAAGTCAGAGAATGTCACTGCTTTCCTCCATGCCCTCCAGTGACTTCCGATTTTAAACGGCCCCTGTGCCTAACCCATGGTGTAGGTTACTGCAATTAACCTCACTTAAAAATTGTGCTGGAAAAAGTTTATGCAAATGTTTTCCTTCTTGGTGGTGTTTTGAATCTTTGCCTAAACTCAGTAGCAGCTGAGTTGTCTCTCAAAGGAGTCTTTCCCTTCCTTTGTTTCTTCCCTGCTCTCTCCCTCCCTTCTCCCAACCCCCACTCCCTCCCTTCCCAGTTTCTTCCTCCCTTTCAAAATCACTCAGTGAATTCCTATAAGCACTAAGTACCATCTAACATTTCAGGATCTACCTTCAAAGTAAAATATCAGGATTTTACCCTAGGTCTATTTCACTTTGTTTCTTCTTCAGAAAAACCGGGAAGTACAATTTACAAGATTTGATTACTCTGGAAAGGAATATGTGTGGCTGGGAATAAAGAGTAGAAGGAGAATAATGGGGCCATTCAGAAGACAAGAGAATTAATCATATTTTAAAAAAGAATTTTCAATGTGAAAAAGAATAAATCACAACAATTTAGGAGTGCCTGGGTGGCTCAGTCAGTTTAGCGGCTATATTCAGCTCAATTATAATCTCAGGGTTCTGAGGTGGAGCCCCACATTGAGCTCCCTGCTCAGCCGGGAGCCTGCTTCTCCCTACTCCTCTACACTCCCCCTGCTTGTGCTCTCTTTCCCTCAAAAAAATAGATAAAATCTTTAAAAAAGAATATTTTACTGCAACATATTAAACTGTTAATATATTAATTACACTAGAATGTTTTACAAATTATAATTAAAATTGTATTAAACTAAGCAACTGGGAAAGTAAAGTTGTGATTATGAATTAACACATCTCAGAGGGAAAGAACACATAAAAGGTTAAGAAAGATGCACACACAGAGTACTGCTTTAAAGATCTTTCTGAATTAGATGTGAGAAGTTTATGCTTTATTATCCATCTGCCTTGGCTCTTTGAAAATATGACTTTCATGGCAGATTAAAAAAAAATTGGCAGATCATGCAGCAGATTTTTAGGAAGGATTTGATAAGATTCTATGAACGAGATCAATGACTAAGATGTAAGTCACAGAATCAAAAAATAGAGTAAATGATTTAGTAGAGAAAAATGAGACTTTTGGTTGAAGACAGATGAACATAAATATTTTTCCTTCCCAAATCCTACTAAAATAAGGCAAAGGGATATGTTTAACCTACAAGGGTAAAGATAATGGTAGCCAGCAGTAGACAAAGCCAAGAAGCAACCCAGTGAAGTAGAAGGTAAGTGCTGGCAGCCCAATTTACACCCTCTAAGCCGGAGAATTTAGAAGAGTGTTCTCTAGAATCTGATCAGCCTGAGACAGAGACTGAACAAGATGGGGCTGATGACATGCCTTGATGCTCCCTGTCAATGAGCAGCTTCTGTATACATTGGAGTTTCCTGTCAGCTTTGACTCTGCCATCTTACACAGGGGTGAGCAGCCGGCAATTACAGACGTTTGAGGAAAGCAGTTCACGCAACTAGGTCAAATGCAAACAGAAAGACATTTTTGGAAGGAAATCATGAAGAAGACAACTTAAAAATTATAGCTAAGTTTCTAGAATTCTTAACTCCAGGAGAAAACAAAACATTCTATAAGAAAGGAAGAGTCGCCACAGCATGCAATATGTCTCAGAGGTGAGGAGCATTTATAAAGGCATAACGAGGCAAAGGGAATGTTGATGAAATCAGAATTAGGGTGTATTGGGTGGATGGAAGAATAAGAAGTATGGCTCTGTGTGTGTGTGTGTGTGTGTCTGTTTGTTTGTGACTGTGTGTATATTTATGTGTGGGACTGTGTATATGTGCATGTGTGGGACTGTGTGTATGTGTGTGACTGTATGTTTGTGACTGCGTATGTATATGTGTGTGACTGTATATATGTGTATGCGTGTGACGGGGCTGTGTGTATGTACGTGTGTGGGAGTATATGTATGTGTATGACTGTATGAATGTGTATGTATGGGACTGTGTATGTGTACGTGTGGGACTGTGTGTATGACTGTGTATGTGTATGTGTGGGACTATGTGTATGTATGTGTGTATGACTGTATATGTGTATGTGTGGGACTGTGTGTGTGGGACTCCGTGTATGTGCATGTGTGTGGCTGTGTGGGACTGTACATATGTGTATGTGTGTTTGTATGACTGTGTATGTGTATGTGTGGGACTGTGTGTATGTGTATATGTGTGTGTGTGAGACTCTGTATATGGTGGGGATGAAGTGGTGGAGGCAGGAAAAGTAACCAAAATGGGCATCAATAGATAATGCCTAAAACTGAAAAATCAAAAAGTAGCAAAATAATCATGTTATATAGAGATACGGAGATAAATACCAAAATAATCTGCCAGAAGAATTTCCTCTGGGGAATGGAAAAATGGGGAGGCAACAGGAGACTGTTGTTTTTTGATAACAGTGATAAGAAACCAAATGACTTTTTAAACTATATATATGTGTAACTCAACAAAGAAAGATCTGGATAAATGTTCTGTTTCAGTTAGAAAAGATATTTTAAAGAAGTAAGCCACTATAGGGGAATCCACTTACACATTTCTTAAAAGCAACACTCTGGAATTCATACATTTTGGAACTCTATATATGCATTTCGTTGAGCTGAGGATTACTTAATGCATTTTATTCTGATCAAATTCCTTTTTAGAAATGTCCTTTAGGGGTGCCTGGATGGCTCAGTCAGTTAACCCTCTGACTTTGACTCAGGTCCTGGCATGGTTGCTGGTACTAAAGATCTCAGGAGAGGCAGTAAAAACATGAAGTCAGTGCTGAAATAAAAGTGAGAAAACTCAAGAAATTCCTCCAGGACAACAATGGAAATTACAAGAGAAAAGAAAAAGATCAGATCCTTCTAGGAGATGAGACTGACAGAAGAGAGTGTGGAATCATTAACCAAAGAAATAGAAGAAAATGTCACTGAGTTGAGGAGATCTGAATCTTGTGTTAACAGTTCACCAAATGCTGTGAAGGATTACTGCAAAAGAATCCGTACCTAGAAAGTTCTCCTGATAAATTGTAAGTTGGAAGGATAAAAAGAAATCCTATAAACTTTCACACACACATACAGAGAGAGAGAGAGAGAAAGGAAGGAGGGAAGAACAAACCTGAAAGAGAGCCCTGCGTTACCTCAGGCTCCCTGCTCAGTGGGGTGTCTGCTTCTCCTCCTCCCTTTGCCCCTCCCCCTGCTTGGGCTCTCTGTCTCTCTAAAATAAATAAATAAAAGCTTTATTTATTTAAATAATAGGATGTAAAAATCCTTAAAAATAGGATGTAAAGCTTCTAAGAGAAAATGAGGAAAAAGAAGATTAGATCAGACTAGTAAGTTTGGGGAAATCAAAATGGGTCAAATATTAGCATAAGTAAATAAATGAATAAGTAAATAAATCCTCTTTTTAATGGCAAAGACTCTCCAATTGAGTATATTTTTATATCTAATCATATGTTCTTTACAAGAAACACAATATGATATAAAAAATTTCAAAACAAGAGTGTGAGATGATAGAAAATACGGACTGGTCTCTGTCCTGATTCCTGGCACAGTGCTGCTAAAATCCTTGCCATTTCCTTAGTGATAATAGCACCAGGAGCATCTTTTGCTCTAACATCTGGTCTTTGACCTGGGTTCCTGGCTCAGGGCTCTTGAAACTTTTGTAATTTCCCAGGTGATAGGAGTGTCTTTCATTCTAATGAGGCAATACTGGGCGGTCTCCTGGCTGAGGGCTGGTCACTGCAAAGACCAAGCCATTACTGGAAGCTTGGAATTTTCAGCCCCACCTTCCATTCTCTTGAGAAGGGAGAAAGGCTACAAATGGAATTAATGGTCCATTAGGCCTATCCGATGGAGTGGCCATAGAAATCCCCAAAGCAACAGGGTTCGGAGAGCTTCTGGGTCAAGTAAGACAGGAAGTGCTGGGAGGCTGGCCCACCTGGCAAGAGCCTGGAAGCCAAGCACGACTTCCCATACACCTTGCCTTGCCTCTCTTCCATCTAGCCTTTCTCCTTCATCCTGGTAAACATGTTTCCCCACCTTCTGTGAACCGCTCTGGCAAATTAGGTGGGGGGCACTGGAATGTCCTATCTACAATGGCCCGAAGCACAGGCAGCAACCTGGGCTTGCTCCTGGCATCTAAAGTGGCAGCAGGAGCAGTCTTGTGGGGCTGAGCCCTTCCCCTGTGTGGCCCCATGCCATCTCCAGGTAGGCAGTGTCAGAATTGTGTTAAATTGTACGACACCCGGGGTGGGGGAACACAGACAATGGCTCGGTGGGGGAAAACCTCCACACATTTGATGACCAGAAGTGTCAGAGGTGAAGTGTTCTCTGTGAAGATAAAGGCACACAGGGAAGAAAGACATAGGAGAGAAGAACTGGTTTCTCCCTACAAGAGAAAGGAAAAGACTGTTTCTTCCATTACAAAAGGGGATGATGAAGGACATGACAGACTAAAGTAAACGAAAGAGAGGGAGGTGGCAAGATGAATATCAGGCGAAGCAGAATTTCAACAACAAAAAAACACATGAACCTATACTTGTGAGTTCTTTCATAAAACTACATCATGTAATGCATCAAGATACAACATCCATGAACCTCAATGCATTAAGCAACAGAACACTGAAATCTGTTTCAGATTTCATTCGTAGAATAAAATGGTAGACAAAACACCAGACAAAAACCGTTTCAAATATAAGAATTGGACAAAACTACAATATGGTAAAGAGCTTTCTTAAAATTTGACAGATCAAATAGACAAAAGGTAAGGTGACGATGGATTTGAAAAACATGATTTAAACATAGTAAAAGGTCAGATGACCTGTGTGAAAATTTGTTAACATTTTTATGTAAGCATTACAGAATATACATGAGTTTTCAAATGTCCAAAGGACATTTCTAACAGCTGATCATGCAATAGATTATAAGAACACGCTAAACAAAACTGGAATATTGGATGGGCCACAGTGGCAGTAGTGAGATTAAAAAGTAATAGTAATAAAAACATAATTACCCCCCCACCCTTGGAAGTTACATGTCTTAAATATTTCAAATTAGTCACAGAGGAAATCCAAGTTGAAATACCAGACTATTTAGGAAATGAGAGTGGAAACACCAATAGTATGGCCCACAGCAAAGCTGTACTCAGGAGAAACTTGAGTTTTGATGCTTTTATTACTTAAAGAAATCATAAAATTCAGAAATCATAAGAATAACTGAACCAGGATTTTCAACTCAAAAATCAGGAGAAAAAGATAAGTAAGAGAAATCATATAAGGACAAGCTAGTCAGAGTAGAAATTAAGAAGGAAACAGAAACAAAGCAAAATCTAGACTTAGTGCTCTTTAACAGGCCCAATACGAATAGACCTTTCGTTCATTCTGCAGTAATTTATGTTCTGGGCACACACTCTAAAAGCAAACGGAAAGGACAAACTCAGATATGGATGTTTTGATTAGAAGGAGTGTAGGTTGATTAATACAACAGAAATGTAAACACCTATAATCGGGGGAATCATGGATTTAAAATTAAAATCAAACCCTGTGCTAACCCAAGTGTCAGAAAATAATGATTCACCCAACAAATGTTCTGTGCAGAAGCTCCCTCCTTATGCCTTCACACTTTCTGTTCCTACTGTCTACAGAGCTCTCTTTGCCCAATACAAGCTCTGCTCCAATACCACATTACCAGGAACCTTGTTTGATCATCCCATTCAATCTCCCAACCTTAGCCTGCTTTGCTTTTCTTCATATGACCATGTGAAACATTTCATATCTCCCACTAACCCTTGGAGGAGTGGCCTTGTTTTGTTCACTGCTCTCTTCCTTGTGCTGAGACCAGTCAATGGCTTATAGTAGACTCTAGATATCTGTTAGATGAAGTCGTGCCACAAAATATTACTGTGTATGTAGGTGACATGGTTTGCTCTTTTACATGCCCCCATGAGGTTTTATTGTCTTTATGACCTAGATTTTTACATATTATCTCAATAGCATGAAGGACAGAAGCAAAGCCAACCTGGCTCCCCATGCTTTGTAGACCATGGTAGACAACGTCTGGTCCCATGCATGCTGGGATGAGTAGGGTAGTTCCTCATGGAAACCTCTAGTGATTCTCATTCACTTCTGGCTTGCAGTTACATTGTACCCAGACAAGCTCTATGACTCTCGACTAATTCTAAGTTCTTTAAGGTCTGTTTCTTATTGATCTTTGTATAAACCAAGAGACTTAATGTTGTGCTTGCCATGCATTCAATATTATACACATTCCCCCTGAAAGAAAGAATGAAGACAAACAGCAGTCCCCATGGCCTCAGATCTGCAGGAGTGAAGAGGTATCTGGTACCAACCGAAGGTTCAAGACCTTCAGTCTGCCTCTTAGCCCTCAGTGCCATCATCACATCAGGGACCTAACACCCGTTCAGTCCCAGATTCTAACCTGGCTCTTCTGCACATAGTAGGCAGGCTGCTCCCACATCTCACTGCCACCTATTTCCAGTGTAGCAAAGCCTGCAGGGATTAGAGCCACATGTATCTGAATTCAAATCCTGCTTTTCCATCAACCAGTTGTACATTCGGAGCAATTTGCTGCTTTCTTTCTCTTTCTTTCTACCTTTCTGAGCTCAGAAATATAGCAAAGGCTGCTAACTGTCAATATTTATTTTTTTATTTATTTTTTTTTAAAGATTTTATTTATTAATCTGACAGAGAGAAATCACAAGTAGACAGAGAGGCAGCCAGAGAGAGAGAGAG
>NC_081557.1:67301489-67311831 GCF_022355385.1 Mustela nigripes | reverse complement strand
TGCGGGACTCGATCCCAGGACTCTGAGATCATGACCTGAGCCGAAGGCAGCGGCTTAACCCACTGAGCCACCCAGGCGCCCCTGTCAATATTTATTGACAGTTGCTTTCTTTCTACCTTTCTGAGCTCAGAAATATAGCAAAGGCTGCTAACTGCCAATATTCATTCTTCTTTCGTCACCTAGACTTTAGCTGGCCATCGAGCTACTCAGTTAGAGAACACATGTCCCAATCTTTTCCTGCAGCTAGCTAGCTGTAGCTCTGGGACGAAGTTCTGGCCCACAGGAAATGGCTAGAAGTGAGGCCTGCTATTTCCAGGACACATTCCAAAAAGGACCCAAATCTCCTCTCCTCTTGCCCTTGCCCTTTCCCTCTGGCAGGAGCACAGGGGTGGAAGCTGAAGCCATCGCTTCGGGTCCAGACATAAAAATCATGCAGGGAGGATGGCAGAGCTGCCCTCCCAGTCCTGCGCTACTTATCCCAAAACTTGTCCATGAAACAGAAATAAACTTCAATCTTATTTAAACCACTGTATTTTTGGGGTCTCCTTATTATAAGACCTTAGACTCGAGTCTAACAAGCACATTTGATTTTCTTAGTTATACAATGAGAACAGTACCCAGCCAGGCTGTTGCAAGATGTGTGCAGCAAGATCTAGAAAACTGACCATTGTTCTTACCCAGACCTGTGCAGCTTTCCTTTAGCCTGATGTCAAAGTCATGATCTGAGCAGAACAACTGAAAGGAGTTATTATTGGAGTGGTTTGACGAGTGCAAGTCAGACACAGTCAAGATTAGGCACTAGAGCACCACTCCTACCCACTGTCCCTCCCATGTTCACCCCTCACCTGCCCCCGCTTCCCAGTCCCCAGCTTTGGGGTTAGCCAGTGGCCAGCTGACTAATGAAACAACAGGAAAAGAAACCTTTGTGGTCCTGGTGGCATGGAAGGGGTGGGGACAAGATATCTGTGAAAGGGAATTTAATTTTTTACAGTGCGGAACGCTATACAAATTTTATTCCTTATCTCTTCATGAAACCTTTGGTAAAATATCCAGTTCTTATTGTTGTATGGGAAGCCAAATCTTTTTTTTTTTTTTTAAGATTTTATTTATTTATTTATTTATTTATTTGACAGAGAGATATCACGAGTGGTCAGAGAGGCAGGCAGAGAGAGAGGGGGAAGCAGGCTCCCTGCTGAGGAGAGAGTACAATGTGGGGCTTGATCCCAGGACCCTGGGATCATGACCTGAGCTGAAGGCAGAGGCTTAACCCACTGAGCCACCCAGGTACCCCCAAATCTTTTTATTTTTAATTTTATTAAGTTTTAAAATTTTAATTCCAGGATAGTTAACATATTGTTATATTAGTGTCAGGTATACAATAGAGTGATTCAGCAGTTCTATACATCACCCAGCACTCTTCATGATAAAGACACTTTCATCCTTTTCACCTATTTCACCCATCCCACCACCCACTTGCCTTCTGGTGACCATCAGTTTGTTCTCTGTAGTTTGGAGTCTATACTGGCCAAATCTGTTATGAGGTTATGTTTACAGACTGAGCTCAGCCTTAAGGGCAAGTGTGGAGGGAAACCTGGGATACTCAGTGCAGCAAGAAAGGAATGAACTGGGTGGGACATGCTGGGAACCCAAGAGCCCGCACATTGGCCTTTGTGGGCAGCCATCATCGTAAAACACCAGAAAAACTCACTAAAAGTTGGAAAATGGTGATTTTCGAGTACAGACCCATAGTCAAAATTGGAGAGATTCACACCATAGGTTCTTGATTAGAATCACTTGAATTTTTCTCCATCTACCTCACCAATACTAATCGGTACATCCTACTATTAATATTCCAATTTCAAAATTCATTATCTGAGAGTTTAGGAGATAGTTAAAGACTTACTTATTAAACAGAAAATTTTCAATCAACACTTACCCCATCGCATTATGGGTTTGGTTCTCCATGTCAAGAAACTGTTGCATCTGGTTTGTGTCTTGATTTTTAATCTGTTAGGGGGAAAATGATCTAGATCACTAAAACGCTTACTTTATCAACCTTTGAAACAGGAAAATTCTACTACTGGCAAACCATGGTGTGTGTGCTTCTCCAAGGGTAGTAGCTCTTGATTCTACAAAATGTAGAAATTTGGGCCTTTTTAAAAATCCCTCCCCTGTATTTATGACATCGGCTTAGTCATAAGTTGAAATAGGTGGTATTGGCTGAAACGAGCGTTCACTGGCTATTTTCTGAAGAACAGCTTGATGCCAGGTACCTTGCAAAGCGCTCATCACAAGAGATGAGTAAAACAATTCCTGCTGTAGAGGAGTTATAGCTAAATGTTCTCAAACTTTCTTGTCCCTTAAAAGTTTGCCTTTTATTTGAGTAAATTCTCTCTTTGGCCCTTTCTGGGCTTTGTTAGAATGAATATACCACGAGATTTAGGACAAAGGGATTAAGAGTTGCCTAAAAATATAAATCCTACAATTCCTCAGTGGCTTTGTGGGCACCTGCTTATCTGGATGTTAGTACTTGCCTAAATTCTAAAAAAGAAAAGAAAAGAAAGATAAAAAAAGTTTTCCCAAGCAACAAAGTTTTAATTACAACAACAACATATGAGGATAAGTGGACAAAGTACTGAGAAGAACTTCAGCTGCTCTGAATCACTGAATTGAAGCCACTAAAATAGCATTCAAGATGGTAGAACGAAGAGGAAGGCTTCCCAGCTCACATCATTTCCAAATTAAAGGAATTTAAAGAGAGGCTCTGAGACTCTGTGGAGCGGAGAGGTGCGTAGCAGGGATGGGGAGGGAAAACTTGACAGAACAGACAGATGAGTAAACTGATTTTGCAGGTTCTTCCAATCACTCACTTTAACGTCAGGGAAACTGAGGCACAGACAAGCTAGTTGACTTGCCCAAGGCCACAAAGCTAGAACCTACACCTGCTGACTCGGGGAGACCCGGCTCTGGGTTCTGCGCTCTGCGCTCCCCTCGGGACATCCGAGGCTCTCCCCGCCAGCGCGCGCCCCCGCCCCCCGGACTGCGCACGGTTCACGTCCAGCCCCCCAGCGCAGCAGCTGGCCTGTAGGGGTCCCCCGGGCCTGGCCGAGGAGCGAGGTCGAGGGCGGAGGGTCGAAACCGGGTCCCGGGGACCAGGGCGGGTTACCTGCGCCGCGCCGCGCTCTCCCGAGAGGTCTGAGGCCCCGGGAGCAGGAACGCCGGGGTCAACCCCAGCCCGGCCCGCCCCCAGGGGCCCCGCCGCCCGCCGCCGCGCTCCCGCCACCCGGGCCCGCCCGCCGCGCGGCCTCCGAGGCCGTTAGGGCCTCTGCCTCCCGGCCACCCTACGGCCCGCCGCGCCGCCACTGGTTGCCATGGCGACGCGGCCGAACTCGCGGCCGCCGCGGCCGCCTCAGGGAAGGGGAGCGGGGGGATGGGCTCGGCAGCCGCCGCGGAGCACCCTTGCTGGGTGGCACCGGGGTCCTCGCCCTCCCCCGGTTACCCGTGCGGTCTCTGCCCCCTGGACAGTCTTCCCCGAGACCGTATCCTGGGTCCTTTCCTCTTCTTGGCTCTCCCTAGCCCAGGGTCGGGCACCCAACAGGGCTGGAGAAATATTTGTTCAGTGAAGGAAGGAAAAGTGGGGGGAAGGATCTGAATCCACGTTTCTTTTCTTTTCTTTCTTTCTTTCTTTCTTTCTTTTTTTTTTTTTTTTTTTATAATTAAGATCCCATTTTAATGTAACCTCTGTACCCAAGGTGGGGCTCGAACTCACAACCCGAGATCAGAGCGTCTCGTGCTCTACTGACTGAATGAGCCAGCCATTCTCCCCAGCATCCAACTTTCTTACTTGGGGTAAAGAGAACTACCTTTCTCTTGGCCAAGGTCAAGGTGTCCTTCCCCTCGGAAGAACGGGGCGGGGAGGGAGGGGGTTCGGTTAAAGCTGCATTGCTCCGCCCACAGCCGCTCAGCCAACAGCAGCAACCGCACCTGTCTTTCCCATACAGCGCCCAGGTCCTTTGGGTCCTCACAACTTTGCCAGTTAGGCGGAGCAGACAGGATTGCCTCCCTTTTTTAGGGAGAAGGAAATAGCTCCTAAGTAGGTTAGGAGGGAACCGACTGACTGATTCCAGATTCTTTTCTTTTTTCACTAAATTCCAAGAATAGTTGATGATAGAATCTCTGTGTCATAGTTCTGATTTCAAAGAACAGGAAAGAATATATGCATATATACATGTATACATACATGCGATTTTTTCTATTGATACCTTGGGTGATATTTTTAAGCACTTGAATTTGTAACTGGAAAATATTTTTGCACCAATTTTAGGAACATCATTCTTGCTCGGAAATCTGGTTGATTAACATCTAATTCTTAAAATCTTTTCTTTGCACTCCACTTTCATGACAGTAACATTAATTTGCTCCTTAAAATGACTGTCAATTTACCATTGACCCCAATCCCTCCATCCAGGTTCCATTTGAATTTCAAAAAACCGTCTGCTGTTTCTTGACAAATTGAGTTTCCTAGATGAATTGTGTAAAGTAATTTAGGTCATTAGTTCTAATAAGTGTTTCATAGCTCTCATTATGATTGAATGAAGAGAGTGATCATTTCATCTTAACTTGAAACTTTCCATTATTCAGGAAACCTTAAGTCATATTCTTTATTCTTGTCTAAACTTAATGGGTCAATGTATTTATTCTGACCCGAAGAAGGGAAAATGGAAGCAGGAACAAAATTTCATGGAGTTTCAGAATGTCCAGTATCACTCACGCTGTGTAGCGCTTTACCACTGTAAGTACTTTCATGCTCATTATTTCTTTAGATGCTCAGAAGTACCATGTGACATGTGTAACAGGGGTTATTCCAGCTCCTTTTGGCAGATTAGGAACCTGAACCTCGGAATAGTGAATTTGTCCAAGATGATACATCTAGCTCAAATGCAGCTAAGATAACGATCCTAGATCATTTTACTCTAAATGCCGTGCTCCTCAAACTCTGCCGAAACGTTAAGATTGAGTAGTTTTCTTGAGCAGACAGAATTTTGCATAGGTAACTGTAGATGTGTTTAAAGCCACATTTTTACAAAAAAGAATGGGTGTGGGCAGGGCTTGCAAAGCGTAAGTGTGTGATAGAGTTTAAGAAGATTTAAATATAGGATGGAACCACTCCCCTCAATTTAATAGGAGTAGAGGCTTTCAATTGGGGATGAAAGTTAAGGCCTGATATGAAAGACCTACCTTCCCACCACCTCACCACCCCTCACCGCTCAAATAAATACTAACTGCAAAGACTGGAACTTACCCTGAAGCGGACCTATTATTTTACCTTTTCAGATGAGATTGTTTTGAAATGGATGAGGAAAGCAGGAAGTCTCCGAGTCTAAAGGAGGAGACGAGTGTGACCAGGCTGCTGGTGAGAGATGGCAAGAGAGCTCAGTCCTGTAAGAGAATTGGAGGACACAGTAAGGACAGAATAAAACATAAAATATAACCAGAAACGGTCAAAAGAGAGTATAGGAGACATGTATGATTGAGGAATGAGAATGATCTGTGGAGGAGAAGCTGGAGGACCAATGATATAAAATAAATAATAATTGTACCCATTGACTGAACCTTAAAAATGGAAAAACAAAGTAGTTTTCACAGCATAACTTGTAATGCTAGCACAGAAAAGGAACATGCACTTAAGCATAAGTAAGCTTATATAAATTAACGTCTGTCTTTTTTACAAGGAAAATACTTATTTTTATATCTCCAAGAGAAGATTCAGAAATTGTATAGACATTACAATAAAAAGTTTATCTTATCCATAGAAAATATTTTAGAAGAAATTTTAACATAATAACGATCAAATACTCATAGAATAGAAGAAACCATAGAGGGGATGTGGTTCAACCTTTTCATTTTATATGAAAAAACTCAGATCTGAAGAGTTAAAATGATTTGACTACCTTCATTGCTAGTTAATAAGAAACATAGAGATTTTAGAGTGCTTTTTTTTTTATTATATTATGCTGCTTCTATAAATGGAAGCAAGTTGAGGAATTTTCTGGAGATACTTCAATACATATTCAGTACATATTCTAGTTGGGAATATAACTATTCAGGAAAAGGAAATTTAGTTTTTACAAACAAGATCACCATAGGGACAGTACTGTCCAATAGAAATATAATGCAAACCACTTATGTAATCTTAAATATTCTAGTAGTCAAATTAAAAAAATAAAAAGAAGTAGGTGAAGTTAATTTTAACAATATACTTATTTAACTTAAGTTATCCAAAATATTATTTCAATACATAGTTAATATAAAAAAATTATTAAGATACTGTGCATTTTTTTTCCATACTAAGTTTTCAAAATCTCCTGTGTAGTTTATACTTACAGCACAATCAGTTCATAGAGTCATATTCAAGTGCTCAATAACCACATGTGACTGGTGGCTACCATATTGGATAGACCAGCCCCAGAATACAGGTGCCTGGCCAATGTACTAAAGCCCTTTGTTAAGTGTGAAGGGTCATGCAATGACAGAGATTCTAAATTATTTGGATGTGATTTGAGAGGGACTAAGAAAGTCTCCTCCACCATCTCTAGGTTGGAAGAAGAGAAATGCATCCCTGGGACCCTTAGATGGGCAGGGAGAGGTCTTTCACTGCATTATGATTCACAGTCCTATCAATTCTCCTAGTAACAGCTGCTTTTCCAAAGAGAATTCAGAGGAAATGGGAGGGCCTTACCTCTTAGTTTTGGCTGACCGGGGGCTTAGGTGCCAAAGGAGTGTGTCCTCCTGATGGGAATTATAGCATCAGAACTCATTGTAGGTTCAGAAAACAAAACCAAAGTCTTTGGAAAATGGCAATCATAATTTTTTCCCTCACTTTGCCCTCTTATAGACCCTTAGTGTTTTAGCACTATGGTTTTGAAAAGTCATCCTCTCTTGAGCATTAAGGGGAATGAAGGATTCTGTATCAACTTGAGCTAAAGTTTCATGGATGGAATAACTTATTTCCTGGAATCGGGCACAGGAGGGGCAATGCTGAAGTGAAAAGTTTCCAGTGGGGAAAATGAATTTGGATCCCCCTCTGGGGAGTCAACTCTTCCTAGAAGTTCATCTCTGTTAAAGCTTTTCAAGTACCAAGCTAATAAAATAGTGAGAAATTATTGGGTCAAAGTCTAGGAAAAGGCAAGAAATAACCTAGAGAAGTGGGCCCAGCCTCAATGCTACTTTTGCCTGGAAGGCGTTTGATGCTTTGGGAGGAATAACTACAAAACTGAGTGGCAGTTGTGTTGGTCTTACCAAGCAAACGGAACAAAAGACAAAGCCTGGGCTCACTCCAAGTAAGGAGTTCGGCCTTTAAATTGGAACCCGACAGGGCTTTGCCTTCAAGAATATGGTAAGATGGAAATAATTAAGCACCCTTAGTGACTTGCGACCCAGCTTTGGATTGCCTGGGTAGTTTAGGACAGCCTCAATGTCAGAGCAAGGCTGAGGCAGTATTGAACTGGTGATTAAGACAGCAGAAGGAAGGAAGCAAACATTTTCTTTGGTGAAGATTCAAATCATTCAAGGCCTCAGATTACTCCAAAGAATAATTTCTCAAATACAGTGACCGAAACACACTCAAAGATAATCTGGGGCCAGGAAACAAGATACCCTCAGGGAAAACCAGTATAAACTACAGACCACAGAAACCAAACCATGGAAACCTTAGTTACTGGAATCAGAAAACAATTGTAAAACTCTATGGTTAAAGACATAAAAGACAAGATTGGAAAAGTCTTTAGGGAGACTAAATATAAAAAGTGACTTAGTGGGACATCTGGGTGGCTCAGTCAGTTGAGCATCTGACTCTTGGTTTCTGCTTAGGTCATGGTCTCAGGGTTGTGGGATCGAGCCCCATGTCTGGCTGTATTCTCAACACAGTCTGCTTCAGATTCTCTCTCCTCTCCCTCCCACTCACTCTCTCTGTCTCTCTCTCTCAAATAAAAAATAAATAAACCAATACTTTAAAAAAAAACTGACAGCATATTTGAAAAGGAACCAAATAGAAATTCTAGAACTAAGAAAAATTACTAACAACCAAAATTAAGAACACGATTGATGTATGTAATACTAGTTTGATACAGGTACAGAGTGAATTCGTGAACTAGAGCATAGATCAGAAGAAAGCTTGCAGATGGTAGAAGACAGAACAATGAAAAATATTTTAAGATGAAGGTTTATAGCTTTAGTATTTTTTGATATAGTTATTTGTTGTTATAAAAATAAAATAGTTAATATATATATGAACATGCCTAGTATATGTCCTGGTCTGTATTGGGTACCCAAGAAGTATTTGTTTAATTTGAAATAAAAAATTTTAATTTGCATAACTTGCAAATCATCTTTGTCACTCTTTATAATTCCCATTTCTGTGTCAAATGTTCAAGCTTCTCTTTTAATTTTTTTAAAAAAGATTTTACTTATTTGGCAAAGATATCAAGAGAGGAAACATAAACAAGGGGAGGCAAAGGGAGAAGCAGGCTCCCCGCTGAACACGGAGCTGGACATGGGGATTGATTCTAGGACTCCGGGGTCACGACCCGAGCTGAACGCAGACACTCAATGACTGAGATACCCAGGAACCCCCAAGCTTCCCTTTTAGTTTTTTAAACATATTACTCACAGTTATTTTTTATTTTGTTTCTTATGATTCCAATATCAAAATTTTCAGTATTTATTACTACTAGTTCTTACATGTTGTCTTATTTTTGTGTGTATATTTTATGATTTTTGACTATGAGATAATTTGGGCAGAAGAATTGATTTCTGAGACATCTTTGGAGTTACACTGGGGTTAAATGCTTCCAAAGAGGATTTGCATTTGCTTTTGGAGTTGCCTTGGGGCCTATCTAACCCCGAGTGACTTATTAAATTCTTCATAGGAAACTTTTCAGACAGCACAGGTAATATGAATGAATGAAAAACAAGTGTAGGGACAACTCATGATGAAATTTCCAGAGAAAGAATTTCCCTTTACCCAGGGCCAAAGTCACGATGGATGTGTTTTCTGCTGTCTTATTGTTGTGACTTAAAAAAAAAAAAGTGTCTTTTCTTTTAGAACAGTTTCAGATTTATAGAAAAACTGTAAAGATGATACAAAAGTTTCCAGATATGCCAATCAGGTAGATCTTATTAACAACATCTTACATTAATATGGTCCTTTTCTTATAATTAATAAACTAATACTGGTATATTACTATTAAATAAAGTCCATACTTTACTCGTAGTTCCTTGGTTGTTACCCGATGTCTTTTTTTTTTTCCATCGCAGGGCCCCATCCAGGGTAAGACCTTACATTTAGTTACCGTGTCTCTTTGGGTATCTCTTGGCTGTGACAGTTTCTAAGAGTTTCCTTGTTTTCGATCATCTTGACAGTTTTAGGAAGTGCTAGTTAGGGATTTTTGTGGAATGTCCCTCAAATGGAATTTGTCTAATGTTTTTCTCCTGGTTAGACTAGGGTTATGGGTTTGGGGGAGGAAGATCACAGAAATAAACTGCCATTTTTAGCATATCATATCAAGGATACCTTCTACCAACCTGATTTATGTTGGCATTGATCTTGGTCACTGGCTGGGAGGGTGTTTGTCATTTCTCTCCATTATAAAGTTACTCCCCCAACCCTTTCCATACTATACTCTTGTGAAGAAAGTCACCATGTGTGGCCCACACGTAAGGAATATGCTCCATTGCCTTCTTAAGGGTAGAGTAATTTCTTTTTAATTTAAAAAAGGGTTTTTTTAAAAAAAGATTTATTTATTTTTTAAAAGATTTTATTGATTTATTAGAGAGAGAGAGTGAGAGCACAAGCAGGAGGAGGAACAGAGGGAGAAGCAGACTCCCCGCTGAGGAGGGAGCCTGGCATGGGGTTTGATCCTAGGATCCTGAGATCATGACCTGAGCTGAAGGCAGATGCTTAACCCACTGAGCCACTCAGATGTCCCAAGATACATTTATTTGAGAGAGAGAGAAACAGACAGCTGGAGCAGGGCTGTGGGGAAGGGCAGAGGGAGAGAGAGAATCCTTAAACAGACTCCCTGCTGAGTGGGGAGCCCAACATGGGGCTCACAATTATGACCTGAGCCAAAGGCAGACGTCTAACCAACTGAGCTACCCAAGTTCTCCAAAATGCCAGGAGATTTTTAGCAGATGCTGTGCTTGATGGATTTAAGTATTCGTCTTGAATTTTGTACAGAAACTCATTATCATCATAGACAAATAAGACAACCACTGTAGTAGTAGAAATGGAAAGAAAGAAAGAAAGAAAGAAAGAAAGAAAGAAAGAAAGAAAGAAAGAAAG